>NC_030822.1:44439234-44739882 GCF_001704415.2 Capra hircus | reverse complement strand
GATGGGACCAGATGCCATGATCCCAGTTTTTTGAATGTTGAGTTTTAAGCCAGTCCTTTCACTTTCCTCTTTCACTTTTATCAAAAGGCTCTTCAGTTCCTCCTCACTCTCTGTCATAAGGGTAGATCTAGTATTCCCTGAAAGAAGAATCCTTTGTTTCTTCATTTTTCTATTTCTAGAAGCTAAGAAACTGCAGTTAGTAAAGGCTGAATAATAATAAATATGCATGTGTTCTAATAAATTACACATTCTCATTCAAACACTTCACATACCTCTCATATTTGACACATTTATTTCGGATATCAGAGGTGTAGTAGATTCTGTTGCCTAGAGAATAAAGAAAGGGTTTGCACATCAGAAGCTTTACCTTTTTATGGGATCTGTCTTCCTTTTCAGCTTTTTTTTCACCTCCAGTGCAGCCTATTTCTCCTGTCTTCTATAGTACTGCGTGCATGCTCAGTTGCTCAGTCGTGTCCAACTCTTTGTAACCCATGGACTATAGCCCACCAGGCTTCTCTGTCTATGGGATTTTCCAGGCAAGAACACTGGAGTGGGTTTCCATTTCCTCCTCCGGGATCTTCCCTAGCCAGGGCTTGAACCTGCATCTCCTGCCTCTCGTGCATTGGCAGGCAGATTCTTTACCACTAGCACCACCTGGGAAGCCTCTATAGTACTGCTGCTGCTGCTGTTGCTAAGTCGCTTCAGTCATGTCTGACTCTGTGCGACCCCTAGGCCTCATCTAATAATGATACTAACAGGAGTTTACACTGATCGGCGACATATCCTAGACTGATGACATATGTATGTAAGATTTTATTGTGATTATAGTCTGAAATGTTTGTATCCTTATGATGAAATTTTAATATGAATGTGATGATACTATTAGGGGAGTGAGGCCTTTGGGAGATACTTAAGTCATGAGAGTAGAGCCTTGGTAAATGGAATTTGTGTCTTATAATGAAGCTCCAGAGAGATCCCTAGCTTTCTACATACACCATGTGAGGATACAGCAACAGGACAACCATGTATTACCTAGGAAGCAAACCCCCCACTTGATCAAGCTGGTACCTTGATCTTGGACTTCCAGAATCCAGAAATGTGAGAAATAAGTTTCTTTTGATTATAAGCTACCCAGTCTATGATATTTTGCTATAGCCGCCCAAATGGACAAAAATGCTGTCCATACTGGTATCCTTCTGAGTGGAAGGGGGTGGTATTAGTAGCTCGCTGGGACATTAGGCATGAGCCAAGGTCATCCAACTGGTTTTGTTCATATATTCCAGTAGTTCTATGCTACTGTAAACTGAATGTGTTTCCCCCAAATTCATATGTTGAGTCCCAATTCCCAATGTGTTAGTACTTGGAGGTGGAGCCTTTGGAAGGTGATTAGCTCATGAGGTTAGAGCTCTCATGAATGGGATTAGTGCCCTTACAAAAGACTTTAGAAAGCTCCTTTGCCCCTCTACCATGTGAAAAGACAGCCATCTATGTATGAACCAGCAAGTGGACTCTCTCACCAGACACCAAATTTGCCAGTACCTTGATCTTGAATTTCCCAGCCTCCAGAATCATAAAAAAAATAAAAATTTTGTTGTTTAAAGGCCCCCTAGTCCGCCGTAGTCTGTCACAAAAACCTGAACAGACAAAGACATATGTATAACTTTGTCTCTAATTTTTTGACCACTAGGAGATGTCAACTTTCCCTAGATTTCTACATCATGGTTTCAGTAAGATTCAGGCAGCCTCAGAAACACATTCCTACATGTACAGCCAGATTTATAAACATTCATCATGCTCATTGAGCTCGTTTTATTTATGGACTTTGATTAATATAATCTATGTTTCACAATTGTTTTCAGTTCAGTTCAGTTCAGTTCAGTTCAGTCGCTCAGTCGTGTCCGACTCTTTGTGACCCCATGAATCGCAGCACGCCAGGCCTCCCTGTCCATCACCAACTCCCAGAGTTCACTCAGACTCACGTCCATCGAGTCAGTGATGCCATCCAGCCATCTCATCCTCTGTAGTGCCCTTTTCCTCCTGCCCCTAATCACTCCCAGCGTCAAAGTCTTTTCCAATGAGTCAACTCTTCGCATGAGGTGGCCAAAGTACTGGAGTTTCAGCTTTAGCATCATTCTTTCCAAAGAACACCCAGGGCTGATTTCCTGTAGAATGGACTGGTTGGATCTCCTTGCAGTCCAAGGGACTCTCAAGAGTCTTCTCCAACACCACAGTTCAAAAGCATCAATTTTTCAGCGCTCAGCTTTCTTCACAGTCCAAATCTCACACCCATACATGACCACTGGAAAAACCATAGCCTTGACTAGATGGACCTTTGTTGGCAAAGTAATGTCTCTGCTTTTGAATACGCTATCTAGGTTGGTCATAACTTTCCTTCCAAGGAGTTTGGCAACAATTAATTATGAAGGTTTAAATAATAAAGGTCTATATAATAGTACAAAATGCAGATTTCTCCACTGACCCTCAAGCTACCTGATATTCCAAGATATATTTTTTGCTCAGGGCTTTGTCAAAATGACAAATAACAGCTTAGGGTCAGGCCATTAGAAAGTGCCTATGAGAACATCATTAAGACTGGACCTTAGGTGAAGAAGCAGGCAGCAGAAGAAGGGAGATGATCCAAAAAGGATAATCCTGAGGTCATCCTTGCTTGAAATCTATGTCAGTAAACTTTAACCATAAAATCAAAAACCATAAAATAAACCATAACCATAAAATAAAAAACCATAAAATAAAAAAAAAAAACAAAAACCAGTAAAAGTCTAACCATAAAATCCATCAGGAGAAGATACTTGGCCTGATCATTTTTTAACTTCAAAACAAGATGGATTTCCATTCTGTAAATACCTCCTGTTCATTTAAATTAAGCAGCATTCATCCTTTGGCATTCTTCCCCTGGTTACATTAGGAAAGGAGAACTTGATCCATGATTCAACCAGTCTAACAGCACTGTTGAGATGCCTCCTCCCCAAGAGAAAGGGGTAGTAAGGGGGGTGGTCTCAATAACCACTAAAAATCTCTCAGAACATAAAGCTTTCCTTGTAACCAGTTCTCTCAGAGCTCAGAAAAGAGAAACAGTCCCTGCATTTTCTCTTAGTGTTATAGACAACCATCGGTAATGTTCATCTATGGATTTGATCACAATAAGGATGTTTGGTGAAAGAGGAAGTGAGAGATTTCACTGTTTTATGGCAAGGATCCTATCTTTAGTATGCGAGGTAGAATGAGTGCCTGGAGAAATGTGAATACTCTGTCCAGGGCTCTGACATTTGTGTGTGCAGAATGGTAACACTTTAATAGAGAAGAGTGCAGCACTGCTCAAATGAGAGCCTCTTTCTTGCCCTTTGAAAACTGCCCCTCCAAGATTTTTCCTGAGGAGCAGCATAAGGTGAGAGTGTCTCCTAAGGTCCTTGCCCGTTCTTGTGTAGCAGTGGCTTGGCCCAGGACTAGGTGCTTGCCCCGCAGAGCTCCTGCAGTGCACGGTGATACAACCAGCACAGGCGTGCCTCCTCTCACATGCATTATGTGCACTCAGGGTTGTGTTTCACCAGAATGGAAGCAAGTAAGAGCCTGACATGGGACAATCTAGTTGATAATCTCAATCACAAAATTACATATGAGAATAGAACACATTTCTGGGGAGTGATAAAAGGAAGAGTTGTTCCATTTATTTATTGTTCTCTATTGGATATGCATAACCATATGGTATCAGATGACCAAAGGTAAAATTGGTAAATGATCATTTATGTCTTAAGATATGAAAAGGCTTCCCAGCACTAAGAGAAAAAATACTTTCTCTCACTGACAGATGAAGTTCCTCGTTATTAAAGATCCATTCCTTTGGTTTAAGCCTTAACCATGACAGGCTGAGAATATTCATAGCACTTGGCTATTACAGTGAAAATGGTTTAACTGTGCTAAGGTTTCTTTCAACTCTCCCAGTCAGCTGGAAAACAAAAATACCACCCATAGTTGTTTTGCATTGCCCTTGTTCCTTTGTCAAAGAAGAGTTGACGCTATTATGAGGGATCTATTTCCAGGCTCCCTATTCTGTTCTATTGATGTATTTGTCTATTCTTTCACCAATACCACAGTCTTGATTACTGTAGCTTTATAGTAAGTGTTGAAGTCAATTAGCACCAATCTTCAAAATTTTGTACTTCTTCAAGATCGTGGCTATTCTTGGTCTTTTGCTTCTCCTTATAAACTGTAGAAACAGGGACTTCCTTAGCAGTCCAATGGGTTAAGACTCCATGCCTCCACTACAAGGGGCACAGGTTTGATCTCTGGTCAGGAAACTCAGATCCTGCATGCTGCACAGCGTGACCAAATAAATAAAATAAGAAAATGAAATAAACTGTAGAATCAGTTTGTCAGTTTTCATAAAATAACTTGCTGGAATTTGGGGGGACTGCATTGAATCTATAGATCAATTAAATTTAGAGGAGCTGACATCTTGACAACATTGAGTCTTTCCTTTCAATGAACATAGAATATTTCTTGATATATGTAGCTATTCTTTTATTTCATTCATTAGTTTTTTAGTTCTCATATAGATCTTGTACAAATATTGTTAGCTTCATACCTATTTCATTCTGCATGGTGCTAATGTAACCAGCATTTTGCTTTTAATTTCAAATACCGCTTGTCCATTATTGGTATATAGGAAAATAATTTAGTTCTGTATGTTAACTTTGTATTTTGCAACCTACTATAATCGCTTTTTAGCTCCGGGGCAGGAGTTGGGGTGGGAGGGGATGTGTTTCTCTGGGGGTTTTTTCTTTTTTTTCTTTTTTTCCAAACTGTATACCTTTTATCTCCTTTTCTCACCTTACTGTACAAGCAAGGACTTTCAGTATGACACTGAAAAGAAGTAGTGAAAGGAGACATTGTCGTACCTGATCTTAGTGGGAAGATCTGAATTTCTCACCATTAAGTATAATGCTACTGCAGGGTTTTTATAGTATTTTTCAAGTTGAGGAAGTTTCTCTGTATTGCTAGCTTTCTGAATTTTTCATTAATTTCATAATTTATCATAAATCAGTGTCAGATTTTTGTCAAATGCCTTTTTACCATCTATTAATACTATCATGTGGTTTTTCTTTTTTCGTGTGTTAATGTGATGGATTACATTGATTTTTCCTACACTTTCTTAAAGGTAGTGTCTGAACGCAAATTTTTTCCAATTAGATATCTCATGTGAGAATTGAATGGCAGAGTCAGACAGTTCTGTTTCCCTGCTCTTCTGTTTTCTACTGGTGAGCAGCCAAGAAACCAGGGGTTTGACATCAGCATTCCAGGGTCCAACATTTCATGGCTGTTGAAAGGTAGTTGTGGCAGCACCAGGGGCAGTGTCCCAATCCCTGGATCACAGGCTCCATGGGATTTTCTTCATGTCTGCAGTTCAAGTGTGTGGACTTCCGAATCCCCATCTCTTGGTTACAGTAACTCCAGCATCTTCCAGAACTAGACATTATTTTTTACTATCTTGTTCCCTGTATGAAATGCCTTTCTGCTTAAAATACCTAGAGTTGATTCTGTTTCTAAAACTGACCAGGGACTATCACAGATGTGAATAAGCATGCTTGTTGGAGAAAATGGGTGAAGCAATGGGAGGGAATAAAATTTCTCATAAGGACATGAGTTCTAAAATAAAGAGAGAAAACAAGGAGCCAGTCCCATTTCATATTTGACTTCCTTGAAGACAGCTTACTTCAGAAGTATTTACAAGAGAACTCAGGCTGGCCTTTTCACAAAATTAAAATACAAAAATCATTGGGACTTCCCTGGCAGTCCAGTGGTTAAGACTGCACACTTCCAATGCAGGGGGCACTGGTTTGATCCCTGGTGGGGGAACTAAGATCCTGTATTCCACACAGTGCAACCAAAAATAACAATAATAATTAAAAATTTTTTTAATATATATATTTTAAAAATACAATAATTATCAATGTCTCTCAACTAACCTCCAACTAAATCTCATTGCTATCACACAATGGCCTTCATTTGTTCTTGTTCTTCTATACCTACCTCCTTCACTCCTTCCACCCCATTTCAATAAAATAAAAGAATAAGATTGGAAGGTGCCTCATAGCTATTTTAGTTAAATGGTACTACTTTATAGGCTTATAAAGAGGCCAAATCAGCAGAATGACTTTCCTAACATTAGCTATACATGATCTAATGGCCACATGCAACCCAACATTACCCCACACATAGCTGGACTGCCGAGAAGTAAACAAATATCATAGGGTCACTCTAGACGTTTAATGCTCAATGTATATGACAGAAGTAGGAATGAATTTTCTCAAAACTCCAAGTATCATGCCTCATCCCCTGCAGCACTTGACATCTTTGTCTTCCTACAGACAGAACAGCAAGGATTTCATAGCAGTATTGCAGCCAGTGAAAATTCCTGAGTCTCTAAGCCAAAGGGAACACTACATCCCTGACTGACCACAAGGCAAAGCAGGAAAAGGAGAAACCAACCTTTCTGTAACCCATGGTCTTTGCTTAGCCCTTGGGCTCTTTGGGGAGCCCATTCTTTACATTCTCACTTTAACTGGAAGTTTGCTGTTGTTACTGACCAGGGTTCTTAGCCTTCTTAATCAATAGAAATCGATCAGAGGCCAGACAAGAAATTCAGGCAAGGCTTTATTGGGCTGCCTGCTGCAGCAGGGGGGTGTGAGAATAAACAACAGATCCCTTTTCTTGCTCACTCCCTGAGGGCAAGCTTGTTCTATATGGGATAAGGGTGGTGGTGTGTCCAGAGGTCAGGCCAGAGGGGTGGCTTAGGTGGTTTGCCCACCTCTTAGGTGGTGGTGTGTGCAGGGGACATGAGCATACCCTACTTTTGCTTCCAGCCCCCTGGCTCCTCAAAAGTGGCAGTTGGGTTTTTTGGTCTCCTTGTATCTTTTGTCCAGAATTTGCCCCAACCGCACATGAATACAGTTATTTTTAGTCCCATACAGTTTCTTTGTATTTTGTGTTTGAAAAGAGGTGTGTCCTGTTGTAAGCATCGCAGCACTGCAGGAAAGGGTCCCAGGTCTCGGCCTGTCTCATTGTGATGGCAATTATTAATGCTAAAGAGAAGACAGGCATTGATTGCTTAAGCCTGTTTGACTACTGGTTGAAGGTGTGCTGAGGACAACTGACCCTGGGCTGAGGGGTTCCTAAAGGACCTTTAAGATCCTACAGATTTTTTATGCCAATAGGAGACTTTGATCTGGACATGTGAAAGCTGACTGATTTTGCATCAGCTCCAAGAACCAATTACATATTTGCCTGGAAATGAAATTTCTGCTCATGTCTTCAGAGCCCATTATCCAGGGACACACTTCTCATAAGATTGCAGCCTGGATCACTGAGCCCTTCCCACATCACAGACTTTGTCTTGTCTTCACTATGATGGTGCCTCTTGAAAGAAACTACAAAACACTCACTCATCATGTGTCTTGACTAATGACTTCCTTTAAAACGGACAAAGCTGAGACGAAGAAACCGAGAAAATAGCCTCTAGATAACTGAAATAGGCCTCACAATGGATCATTACTGCCGTCCTGACCATTATCAAGTTCTCACTCAGTGTCTGTAGCTCTTCATTCACACCCAGCTCTAATCGTTTAGCTGTTTTCTGTTTTTCCCCTGAGCATGTGTTAGTTGAAACTGTTGTTACAAAGACCATAAAATTCCTGATCATTACTCATAAATGCTCAGTTGGTTTCTATTTATTCTGTTTACACATAAATTGGACAAGCTTTCTTTCTGTTCACTTCAGTGCAGATTAGTTAAGTAAAGGTCATAAAAGACACTTTTATAGTTCATGATGTATATATAATATATAACAATAAATTTATAAAATATACATTACATAAAGTAAATGTATATAATAAATATACAAATATATAGCTACATTTACAAGTTTGCACTGTCTATAGTCAGGCTCTTCATTCACATGCCATTCTACCAAGCTTGGTTTTTGTTGTTATTGTTTTGTTGTTAATTTCATTGCATACCCAGTGAAAACAGAGGTGAGTGTATTGTTGCAAAAGGCAGCTACAATGGCATCAGCAAGAAGTAATATTAATAGCTGCCCAACTGATGAGATGAAATAAACACATAATTATTTTAGCTATTGAGGTAGCTATTTTACCTCAAAAAAGAAAGTGTGATATCATGTAATTCATGCCTATTGGCCTTACATGCCTTGAAAGTAGACAATTCAATCCCCAACACACTAACTGACGTTCTTGTGATAGTACTGATAAACCTTCAAGAAAAGATTTAAACTACATTCAGTATATTCTTATTGGGACCCATGTCCTCCTGAGTTTGAATGATGGATCAGTCATTGGTGACCTTGAGCAAGTTATTTTCCTCAGTTACTTCCTATGAACTAAGTCAAAATAGTTCCTATTTCCCTGAACAACTATAAGATTAAATGAGATTATGTACATAAACTGTTCAGTATAGTGTCTGGTACACAGTATTCAATAAATGTTGGATACTATAAATAAATAAATTCAATACTGTATACTCTTTTAAAGAAGATTTAAGTGTATGCAATGCATTTTGTCTAATTTTCCAAACAAGTTGATATAATTTGGCACTTAAAGGGGTAAGCTCTTATAATAATGACAATAATAGTCACCATCTTTGAGTGCCTCCAGGTCAAGCAATGCACCAGGTGTTTAATATGATGTTATAATCCTGCTGGGCAATGATGGTGCAACATTGCCAGGTGTGGATCTGAGAAGTTTAAGAAGGCAGATTTATTCTGTACTGGCCTTGGTGATTGATTTTAGTTTGAGAATTAAAGACTTACAGATTGCCTTCTTCTTAAGAAACCAGAGGAATGTGCAATGATTCCCTTTAGGTTACTGTATTAAGCCAACATCATTTGGAACTAGAAGGAATAAACTTTAAAAAAAAAAACTTTTAATTTTGTATTGGAGTATAGCCAATTAATAATATTGTGACAGTTTCAGGTAGACAGCCAAGGGACTCAGCCATACATATACATTGCATCCATTCTCCCCTAAACTCCCCTCGCAGCCAGGCTGCCACATAACATTGAGCAGAGTTCCATGTGCTATTCAGTATGTCCTTGTTGGTTATCCATTTTAAATATAGCAATGTGTACATATCAATCTAGAAAGGATAAGATTTGTTAGAAGATTCTAGATTTGTTAGAAGAAGGAGGAGCAGGAAGAGAAGGGGAGGAGGAGAGAGAGAAGGAGGAGAGGAAAAGAAGGTAGCATCCTAAAGTATCAGACCCATGACAAGTAATGTGTCCGGTCTTTAACATGAATTATCTTTATTGCTGCCAGGTAGTTATTATCATCCCCAATTTAGATGTGGATAAACTGTAGTTCAGGAAAATCATTATCTGCTCAGGGACAAAATGTAAGTAATAAAGTCAAGACTCCAATCCAGTTGCATAAGACCCCATACTATTCCCAATCCCAGGTGACTCTAGTTATATAGGAAATCCCCTATATGTACCTATGGCTCCCTGACAGTATCCATAAAGGAGTCATCCCTGTAAGGAACTTTCTAGTACAACAGGAACCCATCCAGAGTAACTCCTTGACAAGATCAGTTGAATCTGTCCATCTCTCAGACTGACCAGCCTGGTCCTCCTCAACCACACACTCACTCAGTTCTTGCCCTGGAAGCAAAATCAGGTCCTAAAAATAATCTTTTGACCTAGGAAGGAATCTCTCCTGGTGCCTACAGCAAGCAGGAGCCTTTGGGGTAGGGAAAAGCAGTCCTAAGGGCAAGACAACTCAGCTCTGCAGGGAAACCAGCCAAACTCTCTCCTTTTCCAAGAATGACAGGCCAGGAAGACCCCGCAGACATGATACGCCATTTCTTCCTTCTGCCACAGATGCCCTTCTCATCCTTTGCCTAACCTAAAATCCACTATTGGTTCTAGGCTCTAACAGCAGCTGCTGTGTTTCGCTGAAGGGACAGAGACTCATACATCAAAGCTCTGCAAGCCTGAAATGTTGTCTCTTGAGTACGGGACATATTAGAAAGTATCCCCAAGCTTGGATAATGGAAAGTCCCAGCAGTGGAGGAGGCTGCTGGTGTGACATCAACTTTTCATATTTTAACAATCCCCTATTTAACAACTGCTTACCCAAACTACATGCATCATTAAATATTTGATACAGGTTAAAAAAATAAAGCGAGCTTTTTCAGGTGGGTTTTTAATCTGGTGGTGGTTTAGTCGCTAAGTCGTGTCTGACTCTTATGATCACAGGGACTGTAGCCTGCCAGGTTCTTCTGCCTATGGGATTCTCCAAACAAGAATACTGGGGTGGGTAGCCATTTCCTTCTTCAGGGGATCTTCCTGACCCAGGGATTGAGCCTGAATCTCCTGCATTGCAGGCAGATTCCTTATCATCTGAACCACCAGGGAAGCCCACAGGGGAACACAATTTAAAACCTATTTGGTCATGGTCAAAGGAGTCTAGCAGAGGTATCTAAGACCTAGGACTCAATGTCTAAGCACCAACTTCAGGACTTAATTGCATCATAATATCTGTCAAGACCTGGAGTTATGTGATACAAAGATGTCCATTTCCTATCTCTACTAGAGTTTCAAATTAAATTGGCATCAATTTGCTCAATAGTTCCCCATTTTATGAAGCATATCTGAACAGGAATATTGATGGACACATGACAAATCAAAAGCTGGTAAGGGAAGAACATCTTATGCTTGAGATTTCATGATTCCTAGACACAACTGTCAGTGGAGTGAATGCAGCCAGCCATACAGGTGGTAGATTTGGGCAGGGGTAGGGGGTGCCATTCCGAGCAGAGGAGGCAGAGAGGATGGCCCCTGATATAAAGAGTGATCTCCTCGCCCCCACCCCATACCCCATCAGATGCACTCCCTTGACAGGCACTCTGTTACTTCCCCTCTATTTAGCCACTTTCTGGCTCTGGCCCACCTGCCCTAGGAGACTTCCTCAGTGCTCCAGCCTCCCTTCTCAAAGCCCCAGCACTTACTGTCCCTATAAATCAGCCCAGCATTTACTTATTGTGGTAGGTAGGGTAAAGAACTTCCTCACTCCCAGAAGTCTACATCCTTGGAAATGCAAATATGTTACTTTACATGGCAAAAGAGACTTTGAAGATGTGATTCAACTAAGGACCTGGAGATGAAGACACTGGCCTGGATAATAAGTGCTGTGCTGTGCTTAGTCACTCAAGGGAACAACTGCTTTGCAATTCCATGCACTATAGCCCGCCAGGCTCCTCTGTCCATGGGAATTCTCCAGGTAAGAAGAATACTGGAGTGGATTGCCATGCCCTCCTCCAGGGGAACTTCCCAACCCAGGGATTGAATCCAGGTCTCCCACACTGCAGGCAGACTCTTTACAGTCTGACCTGGTATTAGGAACCATATTGTAATCTGGCAGAAAGTTAAAAGCACATTTGTGGAATATCAGAATTAGAAAGGAAGCTCAGAATCTCTCAGTCCAATAAACTTGTCCACAAAAGTGGAAACAGAGGTCCAAATGTTTTACTTAAGTCACAACTTTTGAGTTCAGTTCAGTTGCTCAGTCCTGTCCGACTCTTTGCGACCCCATGAATCACAGCACGCCAGGCCTCCCTGTTCATCACCAACTCCCGGAGTTCACTCAGACTCACGTCCATTGAGTCAGTGATGCCATCCAGCCATTTCATCCTCTGTCGTCCCCTTCTCCTCCTGCCCCTAATCCCTCCTGGCATCAGAGTATTTTCCAATGAGTCAACTCTTCGCATGAGGTGGCCAAAGTACTGGAGTTTCAGCTTTAGCATCATTCCTTCCACAGAAATCCCGGGGTTGATCTCCTTCAGAATGGACTGGTTGGATCTCCTTGCAGTCCAAGGGACTCTCAAGAGTCTTCTCCAACACCACAGTTCAAAAGCATCAATTCTTCGGCGCTCAGCCTTCTTCACAGTCCAACTCTCACATCCATACATGACCACTGGAAAAACCATAGCCTTAACTAGATGGACCTTAGTCGGCAAAGTAATGTCTCTGCTTTTTATATGCTGTCTAGGTTGGTCATAACTTTTCTTCCAAGGAGTAAGCGTCCTTTAATTTCATGGCTGCAGTCACCATCTTCAGTGATTTTGGAACCCCCAAAATAAAGTCTGACACTGTTTCCACAGTTTCCCCATCTATTTCCCATGAAGTGATGGGACCGGATGCCATGATCTTCGTTTTCTGAATGTTGAGCTTTAAGCCAACTGTTTCACTCTCCTCTTTCACTTTCTTCAAGAGGCTTTTGAGTTCCTCTTCACTCTTCACTTTCTGCCATAAGGGTGGTGTCATCTGCATATCTGAGGTTATTGATATTTCTCCTGGCAATCTTGCTTCCAGCTTGTGCTTCTTCCAGTTCAGCGTTTCTCATGATGTACTCTGCATATAAGTTAAATAAGCAGGGTGACAATATACAGCCTTGACGTACTCCTTTTCCTATTTGGAACCAGTCTGTTGTTCCATGTCCAGTTCTAACTGTTGCTTCCTGACCTGCATACAGACTTCTCAAGAGGCAGGTCAGGTGGTCTGGTATTCCCATCTCTTTCAGAATTTTCCACAGTTTATTGTGATATCCACACAGTCAAAGGCTTTGGCATAGTCAATAAAGCAGAAATAGATGTTTTTCTGGAACACTCTTGCTTTTTCCATGATCCAGCAGATGTTGGCAATTTGATCTCTGGTTCCTCTGCCTTTTCTAAAACCAGCTTGAACATCAGGAGGTTCACGGTTCACGGTTCACGTATTGCTGAAGCCTGGCTTGGAGAATTTTGAGCATTACTTTACTAGCATGTGAGATGAGTGCAATTGTGTGGTAGTTTGAGCATTCTTTGGCATTGCCTTTCTTTGGGATTGGAATGAAAACTGACCTTTTCCAGTCCTGTGGCCACTGCTGAGTTTTCCAAATTTGCTGGCATATTGAGTGCAGCACTTTCACAGCATCATCTTTCAGGATTTAAAACAGCTCAACTGAAATTCGATCACCTCCACTAGCTTTGTTCGTAGTGATGCTTTCTAAGGCCCACTTGACTTCACATTCCAGGATGTCTGGCTCTAGGTGAGTGATCACACCATCGTGATTATCTGGGTCGTGAAGATCTTTGTGATTCAGTTCTTCCATGTATTCTTGCCACCTCTTCTTAATATCTTCTGCTTCTGTTAGGTCCAGACCATTTCTGTCCTTTATTGAGCCCATCTTTGCATGAAATGTTCCCTTGGTATCTCTAATTTTCTTGAAGAGATCTCTAGTCTTTCCCATTCTGTTCTTTTCCTCTATTTCTTTGCATTGACCACTGAAGAAGGCTTTCTTATCTCTTCTTGCTATTCTTTGGAACTCTGCATTCAGATGCTTATATCTTTCCTTTTCTCCTTTGCTTTTCGCCTCTCTTCTTTTCACAGCTATTTGTAAGGCCTCCCCAGACAGCCATTTTGCTGACAGAGCATGGTCTGCTGGAGAAGGGAATGGCCAGCCATTTCAGTATTCTTGCCTTGAGAACCCCATGAACAGTATGAAAAGGCAAAATGATAGGATACCAAAAGAGGAACTCCCCAGGTCATTAGGTTCCCAGTATGCTACTGGAGATCAGTGGAGAAATAACTCCAGAAAGAATGAAGGGATGGAGCCAAAGCAAAAACAATACCCAGCTGTGGATGTGACTGGTGATAGAAGCAAGATCCGATGCTGCAAAGAGCAATATTGCATAGGAACCTGGAATGTCAGGTTCATGAATCAAGGCAAATTGGAAGTGGTCAAACAAGAGATGGCAAGAGTGAACATCGACATTCTAGGAATCAGCAAACTAAAATGGACTGGAATGGGTGAATTTAACTCAGATGACCATGATATCTACTACTGCGGGCAGGAATCCCTCAGAAGAAATGCAGCAGCCATCATGGTCTACAAAAGAGTCCAAAATGCAGTACTTGGATGCAATCTCAAAAATGACAGAATGATCTCTGTTCGTCTCCAAGGCAAACCATTCAATATCACAGTTATCCAAGTCTATACCCCAACCAGTAATGCTGAAGAAGCTGAAGCTGAACGGTTTTATGAAGACCTACAAGATCTTTTAGAACTAACACCCAAAAAAGATGTCCTTTTCATTATAGGGGACTGGAATGCAAAAGTAGGAAGTCAAGAAACACCTGGAGTATTAGGAAAATTTGGTCTTGGAATGCGGAATTAAGCAGGGCAAAGACTAATAGAGTTTTGCCAAGAAAATGCACTGGTCAAAGCAAACACCCTCTTCCAACAACACAAGAGAAGACTCTACACATGGACATCACCAGATGGTCAACACCAAAATCAGACTGATTATATTCTTTGCAGCCAAAGATGGAGAAGCTCTATACAGTCAACAAAAACAAGACCAGGAGCTGACTGTGGCTCAGATCATGAACTCCTTATTACCAGATTCAGACTCAAATTGAAGAAAGTAGGGAAAACCGCTAGACCATTTGGGTATGACCTAAATCAAATCCCTTATGATTATACAGTGGAAGTGAGAAATAGATTTAAGGGCCTAGATCTGATAGATAGAGTGCCTGATGAACAATGGAATGAGGTTCATGACATTGTACAGGAGACAGGGATCAAAACCATCCCCATGGAAAGGAAACCTTTTGAGTTAGGGTGTAGGAACTAGAATCCTATATCAAGATCGGGAGCTGACTGTGGCCCAGATCATGAACTCCTTATTGCCAAATTCAGACTTAAATTGAAGAAAGTAGGGAAAACCACTAGACCATTTAGGTATGAACTACATCAAATCCCTTATGATTAACAGTGCAAGTGAGAAATAGATTCAAGGGATTAGATCTGATAGACAGAGTGCCTGAAGAACTATGGATGGAGGTTCATGACATTGTAGTGGAGGCAGTGATCAAAACCAGCCCCAAGGGAAAAAAAATGCATAAAGGCAAAACAGTTGTCTGAGGGGGCCTTACAAATAGCTGAGAAAAGAAGAAAAGCTAAAGGCAAAGGAGAAAAGGAAAGTTATATCCATTTGAATGAAGAGTTCCAAAGAATAGTAAGGAGAGATAAGAAAGCCCTCCTCAGTGATCAGTGCAAAGAAATAAAGACAAACAATAGAATGGCAAAGACTAGAGATTTCTTTAAGAAAATGAGAGATATCAAGGGAACATTTCATGCAAAGATGGGCACAATAAAGGACAGAAATGGTATGGACCTAACAGAAGCAGAAGATATTAAGAAGAGGTGGCAAGAATACACAGAAGAACTACACAAAAAAGATCTTCATGACCCAGATAACCATGATGGCTAGAGCCTGGCTAGGGCCAGACATCCTAGAGTGTGAAGTCAAGTGGGCCTGCAGAAGCATCACTACAAACAAAGCTAGAGGAGGAGATGGAATTCCAGTTGAGCAATTTCAAATCCTAAAAGATGATGCTGTAAAAGTGCTGCACCCAATATGCCAGCAAATTTGGAAAACTCAGCCGTGGCCACAGGACTGGAAAAGGTCAGTTTTCATTCCAATCCCAAAGAAGGGCTATGCCAAAGAATGTTCAAACCATTGCACAATTGCACTCCTCTCACACGCTAGCAAAGCAATGCTCAAAATTCTCCAAGCTAGGCTTCAACATTATGTGAATCGTGAACTTTCAGATGTTCAAGCTAATTTAGAAGAGACAGAAGAACCAGAGATCAAATTGCCAACATCTGTTGGACCATCAAAAATGTAAAAGAATTCCAGAAAAACATCTACTTCTGCTTTATTGACTATGCCAGAACCTTTGACTGTATGGATCACAACAAACTGTGGGAAATTCTACAAGAGATGGGAATACCAGGTCACCTAACCTGCCTCCTGAGAAATCTGTTTGCAGGTCAAGAAGCAACAGTTAGAACTGGATATGGAAAAACAGACTGGTTCCAAATTGGGAAAGGAGTACATCAAGGCTGTATATTGTCACCCTGCTTATTTAACTTATGTGCAAAGCACATCATGCAAAATGCTGGGCTGGATGAAGCACAAATTGAAATCAAGATTGCCAGGAGATATATCAATAACCTCATATATGCAGATGATACCACCCTTATGGCAGAAAGTGAAGAGGAACTAAAAGAGCCTCTTGATGAAAGTGAAAGAGGACAGTGAAAAAGTTGGCTTAAAACTCAGCATTCAAAAACCTAAGATCATGGCATCCAGTCCCATCATTTCATGGCAATTAGATGGGGAAACAATGCAAACAGTGACAGACTTTATTTTCTTGGGCTCCAAAATCACTGAAGATGATGATTGCAGTCATGAGATTAAAAGAAGCTTGCTCCTTGGAAGAAAAGCTAGGACAAACCTAGACAGAACATTTAAAAGCAGAGCCATGACTTTGCCGACAAAGGTCCACCTAGTCAAAACTATGGTTTTTCCAGTAGTCATGTATGGATGTGAGAGTTGGACTATAAAGAAAGCTGAGTGCTGAAAATTTGATGCTTTTGAACTGTGGTGTTGGAGAAGACTCTTGAGAGACCCTTGGACAGCAAGGAGATCCAACCAATCCATCCTAGAGATCATTGTTGAATATTCATTGGAAGGACTGATGCTGAAGCTGAAATTCCAGTACTTTGGCCACCTGATGTGAAGAACTGACTCATTAGAAAAGACCTTGATGCTGGGAAAGACTGAAGGCAGGAGAAGGGGGACAACAGAGGATAAGATGGTTGGATGGCATCACTGACTTGATGGACATGAGTTTAAGCAAGGTTCAAAAGTTGGTGATGGACAGGGAAGGCTGGCATGCTGCAGTCTATGGGGTTGCAAAGAGTCGGACACAGCTGAGCGACTGAACTGAACTGAATCTTGACTCCAAGCACACTTTTCACTACCCCCTCCCCTGACTGCATCCACTGGCAAAGTAAAACAATCTACAAAACCAACCACAATGTAAGAGAAGGTGGAACAATGAGTAATGCAAAAGTGAAGAAATTTACTCATCTGGATTGGTTTAGGTTTGGGTTTTATTCTTTAGCAGTCTACCTATCTTAAATGACAGCACCAATGTGTAATTTCCTTCTGCAAAACTGTCAATCTTCTAAATGTTGGGCCAGTAATTGTATATGATTTTGCCTGGTCATTGAGCCTCACTACAGATCACATTAGCCCTAAAGCAAGCAGACATGCCCATGTTGTCCTCTGAGTCCTCAGGAGACCAGATCTCTCATCAGATGTAGCGGAGACAAGCCATGTTCAGGTACCTCAAGCCTCAGTGGCACCTGGGAATATAATAAAGTCAAGCCAAATACTCTTACTATGTTCTTGCCAATAAAACAAAGAAAATACAGCCCATTTTTAAACTGTTGGGGCTATGAGAGATACTGTATACATAGTGCCTGGCACACAGCTGAAACTCAGTTGATATTATCATATTTATATATTTTTCCTTTGTTTTATACATAAATTTTCATATCCACTGCACATGCAATATCTTTTAGATAATTTTATATCTAGGTTATTAATAAAACATTGATGCTCCCTTTCTCCAGTGTTTACATAAATCCACTTGTTCTGAAGGTCTCAGCAAGGGGCTTCCCTAGTGGCTTAGTGGTAAAGAATCTGCCTGCCAGTGTAGAAGACACAGGTTCGATTCCTGGTCTGGGACGATCCCACATGCTGTGGTGCAACTAAATCCATGAGCCACAACTACACAGCCAAAAATAAACAAATACAGTTAAAAAGAAAATGAAGATCTTTAGCAAAATCCCCACCAGGATTTACATCCTGCCTGTCTTGGGCAACCACTTCTATTCTTGCTCCCTCAATAGTGGTTTTTTAAAACTCTAAACATGCTTTAGGGAAATTATTCAGAAGCTTTGTATTTCTTCCCATGTTGATTAATATAAAAAGGTTTTGGTTCATGCCCTTCTTTATACAACACAATCAACTTATTAAGATTTATTTTTAAGAAACATTTTCAGTTCACAAGAAAGTCCAGAGGAAGGCACAGAGACTTTCCATATTCCTCCTGCATTCACACATTCATAGCCTCCCCCAGTATCAAGAACACCCACCAGAGTAGTACATATGTTACAACAACACTGACATCACAGTCACTCAAAGTCCATATTTAACCTTAGAGTTAATGCTTACTGTTGTATATGCTACGGGTTTGGACAAATATGTAAGGACATGTATCCATCACTAGAGTAACATACAAAGTATTTTCACTCTCTTAAAAAAAATCCTCTCTTCTCCACCTATTCATCCCTCTTTATGGTTCTTTCTGTGGATTTCCATCTCTCTGCTTACATTTTTGCCCATCTGTTCTTACATGCTCTCTGCTTGACAGTCCTTAGCATATTAATCATGATTGTTTTAAATTCCCAGTCTAAGGCCAAAACTGTGCCATATCTGCTTCTGATCTTTGCTCTGACTACTCATGTTGTGTTTTTTTGCCTCTTAGTATGTCTTGTAATTTTTTTCTTGATATCCGGACATTATGTATAGGATAAGAGAAACTGCTGTAAATAGACTGTGAGTAAGGTGGCAGTGAAGTCTGTGCACAGGGGACGATTTCCATAGTCCTATAATTAGGTCTTGGTCTTTTGCTGAGCCTATGCTGCCAGAATGTGAACTTCACAGGTGTTTCTCAGTCCTTTTTTTCCTCCCCTCTTAGGTAAAGGAAGTAACTAGAGTGTCCTGGAGTTGAATGTTTCCCTTCTCCTATTTGCAAGGCTAGAACTGAAGTTAGCTGGAAATTTGCCGTGCCCCCAGGTTACATAGGCTCTGATAGTATTCCAGCAAGTTAGGCTCTGGTTAACTAGTTTCTCCTGAAGGCAGACCTTGTTAAGAAAAATGGATGCTCTGGTGTATTTCAAAATGGTTCCTTTTCTTCTTCCCTTCCTAGAAGCACGAGGAAACTTTTCTCCCATATTTCCTCTGAGAACATGGGCTCCTGGAGGTAAATCTCAGATAATTGTAGGGCAGGAAGGAGGGTTTTTAACTTTCAGAGTTTTTTACACTGAGCCTCCAGCAATTTGTCGGTTATAGTTCACGTTTTCCTACTCTGTCTGGCACTAGTTTCGAGTGAGTCTGCCCTTGTGTCTCATAAGTATTCATCTGTATATCATGCCAATCTTGGGGGCAGAAATATGCCATTTTGGTCTTTACTTCTTCTAGGGATCCTTGAAGAGTTGTTGATTTGTTAGTCTGTTCAGCTTTTTATTTGTATTTATGACTTCTAAACTTCTCTGTGGCATTTTCAGTTGAAATTCTTCAGTTAATTTGTTGGCTACAAATTTCCCCAAGACTGAAGCGAAAAAACTTGTGTTGTTGCTACTGCTGCTAGGGGCTTCCCAAGTGGCACCAGTCGTAAAGAACCCACCTGCCAACACTGGAGATGCAAGAGAGGAGGTTTGACCCCTAGGTGGGGAAGATCCCCTGGAGAAGGAAATGGCAATCCACTCCAACACTCTTGCCTGGGAAATCCCATGGAGGAGCCTTGCAGGCTACAGTCTGTGGAGCAGTAAAGAGTCAGACACACGACTAAGCACACACACACACACTGCTGCTAAGGTTGTTAACTGTTGTGATTTTGTTTTTGTTGTTGAATCTGTATTATACATGAATTGTAAAGAATTAAAGAAATAAGTTTTTAGGTGTAAACCTTTTGACTGCATGGAAACTCACATAAGAATTTTCAACTATTAATACATTGAGTCTCTGTCTCACCCTCAACCATTTAAAATTTTTTTTTAAATTTTAAGTCAAAAAAGCACAGAAATCTAATTTTAAAGAAGAAATAGGCATTAAAATGAGAGGTTATTATAGTGTTAAATCTTTTTTTTTTTTACAAACCAGATTGTTTCTAACTGATCCTGATTTTCAAGTTTAAAAGTTATGAAATAAGGTTATAAAATCAAGAACCAAATAGTCAATGAATATTTTTAAATTAGCATTTTCCTTGGCACCTTTGCTAGATCATTCTCTCTTCACTGTTGTCCTGAGATGGTTCAGGCAGGGCAGGACACAATCACAAACAATTCGTGATCAATCGTGGAGGTATAAAATTCCCGAAGTTCACTTCATAAATCAGGAATGCATTCAGAGGAGAACGGTTTTGTATCCCACACTAGGAGATTCTAGATTTTAGAGGACACCCTAGGGTAAATCGTTATTTACCTGTCTCATGCCTAGAAACTTCTATCAGGAAACCCTATATATCAAATAAAATAAAAGAAGTCTGACTGAAATGTTTGCACTCACAACTTGTGAATCTCTAACTAGGTCCAGATTATCTGCAGGCTGGGATTAGAGATTTGTCTTAGAGATTGGCTGGTGAATTTGCCCCAGGGAATTAATTTCCATGCACTCAATAAACATCTGCCAGTGCTGACTACTGAGCCAGATGTGCTAAGTGACAAAGAAAAGGACAACATTTAATAAACCTTAACACTCAGCTGATCTCCAGTAGCATATTGGGCACTTGGGGAGTTCCTCTTTCAATATCCTATCATGTTGCCTTTTCATACTGTTCCAGAAAGAATGAAGGGATGGAGCTAAAGCAGAAACAATACCCAGTTGTGGATGTGACTGGTGATAGAAGCAAGGTCCGATGCTGTGAAAAGCAATATTGCATAGGAACCTGGAATGTTAGGTCCATGAATCAAGGCAAATCGGAAGTGGTCAAATAGGAGATGACAAGAGTAAACGTCGACAATCTAGGAATCAGCAAACTAAAATGGACTGGAATGGGTGAATTTAACTTAGATGACCATTATATCTACTACTGTGGGCAGAAATCCCTTAGAAGAAATGGAGTAGTCATCATGGTCAACAAGAGAGTCCGAACGCAGTACTTGGATACAATCTCAAAAACGACAGAATGATCTCTGTTCATTTCTAAGGCAAATCACTCAATATCACAGCGATCCAAGTCTATGACCCAACCAGTAACGCTGAAGAAGCTGAAGTTTAGCAGTTCTATGAAGACCTACAAGACCTTTTATAACTAACACCCAAAAAAGATGTCTTTTTCATTATAGGGGACTGGAATGAAAAAGTAGGAAGTCAAGAAACACCTGGGGCAACAGGCAAATTTGGCCTTGGAATACGGAATGAAGCAGGGCAAAGGCTAATACAGTTTTCCCAAGAGAACTCACTGGTCATAGCAAACACCTTCTTCCAACAACCCAAGAGAAGGCTCTACACATGGATATCAGCAGATGGTCAACACCGAAATCAGATTGATTATATTCTTTGCAGCCAAAGATGGAGAAGCTCTATACAGTCAACAAAAATAAGACTGGGAGCCAACTGTGGCTCAGATCATGAACTCCTTATTGCCAAACTCAGACTTAAATAGAACAAAGTAGGGAAAACCACTATACCATTCAGGTATGACCTAAATCAAATCCATTATGATTATACAGTAGAAGTGAGAAATAGATTTAAGGGATTAGATCTGATAGACAGAGTGCCTGATGAACTATGGACTGAAGTTCATGACATTGTACAGGAGACAGGGATCAAGACAATCTCCATGGAAAAGAAATGCAAAAAAGCAAAACGGCTGTCTGGGGAGGCCTTACAAATAGCTGTGAAAAGAAGTGAAAAGCAAAGGAGAAAAGGAAAGATATAAGCATCTGAATGCAGAGTTCCAAAGAATAGCAAGGAGAGATAAGAAAGCCTTCCTCAGTGATCAATGCAAAGAAATAGAGCAAAAGAACAGAATGGGAAAGACTAGAGATCTCTTCAAGAAAATTAGAGATCCCAAGGGAACATTTCATGCAAAGATGGGCTCAATAAAGGACAGAAATGGTCTGGACCTAACAGAAGCAGAAGATATTAAGAAGAGGTGGCAAGAATACACAGAAGAACTATACAAAAAAGATCTTCATGACCCAGATAATCACGATGGTGTGATCACTCACCTAGAGCCAGACATCCTGGAATGTGAAGTCAAGTGGGCCTTAGAAAGCATCACTATGAACAAAGCTAGTAGAGGTGATGGAATTCCAGTTAAGCTATTTCAAATCCTGAAAGATGATGCTGTGAAAGTGCTGCACTCAATATGTCAGCAAATTTGGAAAACTCAGCAGTGGCCACAGGACTGGAAAGGTCAGTTTTCATTCTAATCCCAAAGAAAGGCAATGCCAAAGAATGCTCAAACTACCACACAATTGCACTCATCTCACACACTAGCAAAGTAATTCTCAAAATTCTACAAGCCAGGCTTCAGTAATACATGACCGTGAACCTCCTGATGTTCAAGCTGGTTTTAGAAAAGGCAGAGGAACCAGAGATCAAATTGCCAACATCTGCTGGATCATCAAAAAAGCAAGAGAATTCCAGAAAAACATCTATTTCTGCTTTATTGACTATGCCAAAGCCTTTGACTGTGTGGATATCACAATAAACTGTGGAAAATTCTGAAAGAGATGGGAATACAGACCACCTGACCTGCCTTTTGAGAAACCTATATGCAGGTCAGGAGGCAATGGTTAGAACTGGACATGGAAGAACAGACTGGTTCCAAATAGGAAAAAGAGTACGTCAAGGCTGTATATTGTCACCCTGCTTATTTAACTTCTATGCAGAGTACATCATGAGAAACACTGGGCTGGAAGAAACACAAGCTGGAATCAAGATTGCCGGGAGAAATATCAATAACCTCAGATATGCAGATGACACCACCCTTATGGCAGAAGGTGAAGAGGAGCTAAAAAGCCTCTTGATAAAAGTGAAAGAGGAGAGTGAAAAAGTTGGCTTAAAGCTCAACATTCAGAAAACGAAGATCATGGCATCTGGTCCCATCACTTCTTGGAAATAGATGGGGAAACAGTAGAAATAGTGGCAGACTTTATTTTTTGGGTCTCCAAAATCATTGCAGATGGTGATTGCAGCCATGAAATTCAAAGACGCTTACTCCTAGGAAGGAAAGTTATAACCAATCTGGATAGCATATAAAAAAGCAGAGACATTACTTTGCTAACAAAGGTCCATCTAATCAAGGCTATGGTTTTTCCAGTGGTCGTGTATGGATGTGAGATTTGGACTGTGAAGAAAGCTGAGAGCCAAAGAATTGATGCCTTTGAACTGTGGTTTTGGAGAAGACTCTTGAGAGTCCCTTGGACTGCAAGGAGATCCAACCAGTCCATTCTACAGGAGATCAGTCCTGGGTGTTCTTTGGAAGGACTGATGCTAAAGCTGAAACTCCAATACTTTGGCCACCTCATGTGAAAAATTGACTCATTGGAAAAGACTCTGATGCTGGGAGGGATTGGGGGCAGGAGGAGAAGGGGACGACAGAGGATGAGATGGCTGGATGGCATCACCAACTCAATGGACATCAGTTTGAGTGAACTCCGGGAGCTGGTGATGGATAGAGAGGCCTGGTGGGCTGAAGTTCATGGGGTTGCAAAGAGTTGGACAGGACTGAGCTACTTAACTGAACTGAACTGAACACTCAGCTCAGCTTGAGACACTAAGAAAGTGCTTGAGGGAAGAATTAATCTCAGCCCCTCCCTATCTAGAGAGGCTGACATTAAAGTAAAGCCTGTAATAGCCAGAGGCTATGTTAGCACCCTCTGTGGTGCAGACCCTGCATCCTGCCCCAACAGTCCATCCTCTGTAGCCTGCAAAGATTTCAGAGTGAGGAATGGATGTTTGCTTTGAAGACTGAAAACATGGCAGTCATGGGTGGAGCTCCAGCCCACAAAGTAACCTGGTTACAAAATCAGCTTCTAAAGTTGTTAACCACTTTGCAGTCACCATGGCACTGGTGAAGCCTGTGGTTCTCTTATCAGGAAAATGCAATCCAGGTAAACATATACTAACAAGTGATTTCAGAAGGTTCATATATGAGAAACCTCTTTCTTTGGAAGTCATATCCGCAAGAGTATTCTAAGAGTCAGACTCAACTAAATGAGAGCCCAATTTATACTGCCACAACTACCTACTAAGCGCCCTTCACCAATTTAGACTTGCAAATTTGTATGCACGCCTAAGCCAAGGCTCGGAATCCTAACTGCTAAGCCCCCCAAACTCCCATCTGGGTCTCAGCTCCAGGGCACACTGAGTCTGCGATTCGCCATTCTGAGCCCTCCCCTGGTTCTGCTCACCTGTCCCAGCTCTGCGCTCAAGCCAGCAGCATGCAAACAAGGAGTTCTTCCATTTCCGCATCCCTCTTCCCCGCCCCCGCCCTGCCAATTGACCCTCAGGCGACTGAGTTTTAGATACTCAGTTCCCCACCCCCGAGATTTCTATTTTTCTTGCATCAGTGCCACTCCTGGGTCAAGAAGCAGAAAACTGGAATAAGGCCTCTTGGAAGTTAGGTGTTCTGAACCCTGAGACCACCAACCTGAAAGGGAAAGAGGTGTGGCGCGAGGGCCGTGTATCGAAGGATATACAGTGGTTTCTGAACCCTGGACTGGGACGTGGACCTGTGGCCTGGGCCACTCATCACACAGCCGGGCTGGTTTCGGCTCTGCCTGGCAGAATCACCTAGCTGGGGTCCTTGCAGCCCACCGTTGGCCCGCGATATAGGCGATGCGCTCACAGTGCTTGGGCATCTGTATTGGAAACAGCAGATTGCGCATGTGCAGTAGACCTGGCGGCCCTGTAGCCTGGGAGCAGCCCTCTCTATTCTCTTAGGGCCGTCGAAGAGGGCTTGGAGTTGAAAAGTCAGGCAGAACGTTCTGCAGCTAAGTTGTGGAGGGTGTATGAAGGTCGACATGCTGCTTAATTGGGTGTTACTGCGGTCGTGTGCATAGGAACCCAAGACGCTCGGGACTGAACAAAGTAAACCCACGTGGATGCCCCTGTGCATCAGCGTTGTTTTATGAGTTCCGGTGGTGCGGGAGTGGGCACACATTTAGAGACAGTAATGAGACTGTGTGGGAAAGAGTATGGCTGGAAGTGCGAAGTGAGGAGGGTGAGAGTGCAGAGCTGGAATCACATGCCTTCGGGATATTTTGGCATGACGCACTTGGAAACTGCGGGGAAATCGGGAAATGGATCGGGCAGGTGAGAGATGATGGATGGCTGGTTAGGAAGGGGATGAATCAGTACATGCCTCGAGGTTTAGGAAACACCTATGCCTTAAATCTCCCCGCTGAGTGCCAGCGGGACATCCAGGCCTTCTTACCTGTATGTCTGGACCACCCATTGCGAATCCGGGCAGAAAACGAAGTGGAAATATCCATAGTATGGGTTGCAGTCTTACGGAATCCCCTATGTGGACCAGGAAGCTCTTCTAGATGCCCACCTAGGAGGGAAACAGTTTCTAGCTTGACTCTCCCTCAGACACACGAACACAACTCAATCGCAAAAATGGAAGAGAAGGTGTTCAGAGCGCTGTAAGGCTAAACTGGGATCGGTTGCCTTTCGCTAGAAACGCCAGATACTAAAATAAAGATCATTTGAGTTTTTTAATTTAAAAAAAAAAATGTTTTCAAGATGGGAATATAGTCCCCATTTCAAAGATAAGTGTGTTGAAGCACGGATAATTTATTTGCTATGATCTTACTAGCTCATATTGGCACAGCTGGTACTGACTTCAGGTCTGACAAACTCCTTGCCCCTCCATTTCTTGATTCCCAGAAGCCCCATCCCTCTGTGTATCATTCTAGCGGCCTGAATCAGACACCCTAGCTTGGGGACAGAATCGTCCACTCTGCTGTACATTAACCCTCCAAGCATCACTTGGGATACTGTCAGACTGCAGGGCAGCTAGGATTCCTTGTATTGTTGGACGCTGCCCCACAATATCGTCACACAGCTGGGGATGGAGTAGGACGTGCTCAAAACTCGAGGAACTGAACAGGTGAAATTTACTGTGACGTCAGTTTGTCCTCAAATTCCTGGTCACTTTTACGTGTTTTCTTTTTTGGGTCCCTACTAACCCTCCCACCCCTGCCATCAGTGATCTCAATGCAAATACACTTGGGGTGGGCTTGCTGGATGCTTCAGGCTCTGGACGCAAATGGTGACACCATCATTCTGGGGCTTCAGGATCCTTCCCCTCATTGGTTGCCTGGAGCTCTTGGACCACCCCAGACGCAGAGCTGCGGAAATAAGAGCAGCTGCTGGTGCTGGAGGCATCAGAGGCAGGCATTACCAGATCGTGTCACTTGTGCAGTGCCATCGCCTACCGCCAAGGCTACTGTCACTGCTCCCTCCTCTGCTCCAAGCCGCCCAGTTCCTGCTGCCAGGTAAGTCTGGAGACTCCAGCTTAGCTGGATTCTGTTCTCTCCCCCTCCCTTCCCTTTCCTCGTTACTTTTTCTTACCTGATCCCCTTTCCGATATCAAGAGTGTCGGTCCACGTTCTCATCATACTCTGTGTCACTCCGCGGTTCTTCTCAAGGATTCCTCCACATAGGTAACACTGAATGGTCTCAGTTCCTGGACTTTGTGCTCCACTCTCCCCTTGCTACACCGGGCTCCAGTCTTGCTTTCTTCCGCTGCACACGTGTTTAGGTCAATTTCTAGATTTTGGAGCTCTCTAGGTGCCACCCACAGAACAGGACGCAGGAATAACTGTGCCGACCGAGCGCCTTCGGATCACATCTCATGCCTAGCGGTCCGTGGGAAACGGGTTCCGAACTTGCGCCATGGGTTCAGAACTTGGTCCAGCCAAAGTGGGTGGCAAATAGGTACAACGGCTGAGGGGCGGGTAACTGTTAAACGCAAGCCCCAGTGGCAGCTTCTGGGAGCTTTTTTCCCAGTTTAAATTCTGGGTCCCAATTTGAGACTCTCCCAGCTTGCTTCTTACAGGGGCCTCTTTGCCATAGTGTGGAGTGGCTGACCGGTAGAATTTGGTTTTTTACTTTTCAGGGATTCCAACTGCAGTGGTAAGTCCTCTCTAACACCCTTCCCCATGAGATATGAGGAAAAGCCCAGCCCCAGCAGGATAGCTCTGGGTGGCTCAAGGGGAAAAGCTGTGGTGACAGGTACTCCCAGTCTGTCCTCCAGGAGTCCTGGCCAACAGGAAACGATGGTGAAGGGGAGTGAAATGACCAGCCTGAAACCAGGACGCAAGGGTGTTAGAAGCCGAGGTAGGAGTAGAGCCCAGGTCTCTGGGTTCACAAAACGAACTGCTGCAGGTGGTGATGTCACTTTCCCCCTTGCAGAGAGGCGTCATGGGGTTCTGGAAGTTTCTGCCCTTCCTGGTCCTCAGCTTCCTGGTCGTGTACCAGGCAGGCATGTTCCAGGCGGCACCATTCAGGTAAGACAGTCCCGCCAGGTGCACTCTCACCTCCCATAAATCCTGCGTTCTCAGTTGTGCTGTGCTGAATCCTTAACAACTGGCTCCTGGTGCGGGGGATGAATGGTGGTAGTGTATGAATGTACACTTGTATAGAAAGCTTATCATAAACTTTTTATAACACAAGGATGTGTAGCACACAGTTTACAAATAGGCATAAGACAGTACTCCTTATTCTAAGTTTCATAAAACTCACTGAACTTCCTAACATACTTTTGTTGCTTTTACCAAACATTTGTATCACGAGCAAAGATAGTTCTAATTTAACCATACTTGGAAAAATAGATTTCATCTTAATCTCCTAACTGCTTGGCCAATACATTTGTCTTTAAGTCTGATATGTGATCTAGTCATCTAATTTCTCATCCTCATTCAAACTATATTTATTAAACTGAAACCATTTTCAGATTCAAACTATGATTATCATTTAATTTTTAACAATAGCTGCATTTAACACTGAGCTCATAAAGATCCAGAAAATCTAACCATCAGTTTCCAGCAAATCATTTCTTGGAGGTCACACCAGAGCCTAACTGCTGGAGAAGCAGCATTTTTGGATAGAAAATGGGCTCATTTCTTCCACTGACAGTTGGAGCAGCCACATCCTCAGGGGAAGCTGCAGAAACCAGGAAACCTGGCTGCTTACCCTGAGGGTGGCGATAGGCAGGGACTCAGAGCCAGCATTGGACTTGCTTCTTTTCCCTAGGTCAGCCTTGGAGAATGACTTTGATCCTGCTATACTCACAGAGAAGGAAATGTGCCTCCTACTGGCCGCAGTGATGAACGATTATGTGCAGATGAAGACCAGTGAACTGAAGCAGGAGGCAGAGCACTTCCAGTAAGGCTTTGCCCTCCACTCTGCTCTTACCCTCTCCCTTGGCTTACTAGGAAGGGGTATCCTGACAGGTAGGAGAGAATATAGCCAGCCAGGCAGCCAGCAAGCTGTCACTGTTCATGCCTGGGGTTCAGCTCTTCTACAGGCTCCATTGAAGACAAAGATCATGTGAAGGGACTATGGTTACCCACATGTGAAAAGATGCCTTTCTGAAAGCAGTGGGGGAAGCTGTGGAATTGCTCACTCTGCAAATTGTCTGGCAGTCCAGTGCTTCCCTGGTGGCTCATTGGTAAAGAGTCTGCCTGCAGTGCAGGAGGTCCAGGTTCAATCCCTGGTTGGGGAAGATCCTCTGGAGAAGGAAATGGAAACCCACTCCAGTATTCTTGCCTGGAGAATCCCATGGTCAGAGGAGCCTGGTGGGCTACAGTCCATGGGGTTACAAGAGCTGGACATAATTTAGTGACTAAAGCTACCTACCTACCTACTGAGGAAACCTCCCAGTATTGGAGGAGTTTAGCCTCATAAAGTAAACCCAGGGAATGAATCTCATGTATCTCAGGGGATTTAGAAATGTGGCCCCTCCTCATTAACTGGGGCATGATATTCTTTCACAACTGCAAGGCATCATCATTGCACATTTGCAAAGTGAAGCCAGAGCCCTTACAAAGGATGGGGTCAGGTAGAGCAGTGTCTGAGGTAGGTCTGGGGCCTTTAGACGTGTAGAATCTGTGGACACGTGCACGTTCTCACTGGACCAGACACCCTTCCCCATCTCCACCTCCCTGTGCACCCTGAGCTTTGAGTTCACACCAGCAGAGCCATGTATTGCACGTGCACCCACCCTGAGGACCTGTCTGCAGAGCAGGAAGGACTGAGCAGCATGTGGAATGCCAGAAAAGGTCACCCCTTCCCCACCGCAGCCCTTCCCCACTCAGCAAACCTGAGTTCTCCTAGTGGAGAGTGTGTGAGTTTGCCTCCTGCCTGCCCCCTCCCACCTCTGCTCCAAGTGCCCCCTCCCTGGTCTAACCTTCTGCATGACTGTCTTCTGGGGCAGCCCCAGCCCATGGTATTGTGTGGCTTGTCTTTTCCCTGCAGCCTGGATAGCTCCAGAGCTAAGCAGTGCAGTAATCTGAGTATCTATGTGCTGGGCATATACACACAGGACCTCAACAAGGTTTACATATTCTACTTAACTAAAACTGGGGTCAGAATGCCTGGAAAGAAATCAGTCATGGTCAGAGTTTTAGAGAAAGATCACAACACCTCACACTGCAAGCAAAAATGTTAGTTGGTCAGCCGTGTCTGACTCTTTGTGATCCCATGGACTATAGCCCACCAGGCTCCTCTGTCCATGGAATTCTCCAGGCAAAGATACTGGAATGAGTAGCCATTCCCTCCTCCAGGGGATCTTCACAACCCAGGGATCAAACCCAGGTCTCCTGAATTGCAGGTAGATTCTTTACCATATGAGTCACCAGGGATTAGATAAAGACCATGACCCCCTCACATTGGCATGCCCCAAAGTACCTACTCCACCCTTTCCTCTCCTTTCCAATTTCTTTCTTCCTATAACTTGATGCATGTGATCTTCTCTGGTTGCTTTTTGGGCTAGTATCAGTGGCTTTTTTTAGAGCAGTGGATGTCTGGAACATCAGAGGGGAGGAGGGAGAGCAAGTCAGAAGAGAATCAGGAAGAGATCAGGAGAGAGCGGGCAGCCCCAGGAGTACCTGTGGATTTCATAGTACAGCTTCCCAGTCCTGCTTCTGAACATGCCTGTCACTGGGGGAATAAAAGTATATTTCTAAAAACACCAGAGCTGTGGTGGTTATTGCTCTAGCTACATCCCATAGTAGATGGATTCAGGGACCTGTCTGGCAAGTAGCCTTAGCCCTGGGTAGCTGGAGTTAGGGCTTGGTGGGTGGTCCCTGTGAGCAACCTCAGGTAGCAAAAACAGGAGCACTGAGGAGCTACATAGCACCTCTGGGACTTGATGCTATAAATTCACTTCCTCTTCCAGGGGGACAGGGGAGTTTTTCTTTTCCTAAGAACACTCAGTCCCTGAGAATGGGATGCATCCTTCAGACAGTCTTTAAGAATGAGGTAGGGTGTGGTACTGTAATCTCTCTAGTCACCTAAGCTTAGTTAAGTTTTCATTTGCATGCATTTTCAGTCATGTCTGACTCTTTGCAAGCCCATGGACTGTAGCCTGCCAGGCTCCTCTGTCCATGAAATTTTCCAGGCAAGAATGCTGGGGTAGGTTACCATTTTCTCCTCCAGGGATTTTTTCCAACCCAGGAATTGAACCCACATCTACTGGGTCTCCTGCATTGGATTTCTTTTTTTACCACGGAGCCACATGGGAATCCCAAGGTTTTTACTTGCACAGAAAAGATTGCCTGCTATAGTTCTGTGTTCCACAGCTTGTTGTCCATAGTGGGTTTGGTTTTTCTGACACTCCTGGAAACGGAGAACGATTGTGGCATTTTCTCTTATGCTCTATGATTTTCTGCTGTGATTTTGTGCTTAGAAGAAATATTTAAGGTTCATTGGTGCCTCTCAGAAAAGTAATTTTGCTGTGGGGTAGCACTTGCCCTCAGCCTCTCACTGACAGACTTTCTCTTTTTCTCCATTCTGCAAATCAGCATCACTGCCCAGAAAAGATCCTGTAACAGGGCCACCTGTGTGACCCATAAGATGGCAGGCTCACTAAGCAGATCTGGGAGTGAGATTAAGAGGAACTTCATGTCTACTAATGTGGGCTCCAAAGCCTTTGGCCAGCGCAGCAGGGACCTTCAGAACTGAGCAGTGAAATGACTCCAGGAAGAAAGGTGAGCATGCTAATACCTCAGATAGCAAGGCAAATGGCTGGGTATTGCAGGAGTACAGACCACACTCTAACACTTTCTATATCATAAAAAAATCCACAGCGGAGTTGCTGACCCCAGTGTCTAGATATAGAACAGAGAGTCTGAATATCTGAAACCCTTCTAACGGGTTCATTTCTATTTTCCTGTGTCTTATTGTGACACTGAGAGGAAATATAGATTCTATTCATTTAAAATACTGTTCTTTGCAGTTATAATTGTAATTATTCTAGTTGTTTACTTTGAAAGGCAGAGACCCTTCCCTTTGGAGTAAGTCCTATAATGTCATGTACATCTGAATTCAGAGTATAGACTTGGGTTCAAATACTGTGTTTGTCCTTACTAACTATGTAACCATGGAGCAGACCCAGTTACCCCATGAGCCTCGGTTTCCTCATATAACTTGAAGGCAACAATAGTACCCACCTTTCATCATTAATATAAAAAGTAATTGAGATAGTACATGACAAGAGCCTCATTAATAAGTACTAATATTCTGTTCTTTTTTTCCCTCCTAGGTCACCAAGAAGCTGAACTCCATTTCTTTTAATTTGCATGAAACTAACTTATTGAAAAAAAATTGAATGGAAGATACACATATATGCATGCCTCTTGATACTGAAAACATTTCTTTTTGCTTGAAATAAAGGCAAATGCAGAATAAAATCATTGCAATTACCCAATGTGTATCTTTTTATATTTGATTCTATATTCAATAAATATGACACATATCTCATTGACTTAGCTGGTAGCAAATCCAGATCCTGTCAGCCAACCTATTAGCTGTTCTGTGAAACCTCAGGAGCACATGAAGTTGCTGACTTGTGGGTGCCTGGAGGGTGCATAGTAATACCGAGCCTCAGTGGAACTCTTTGTTTAAAGAAATGCTTAATGCACTTCATCAAGATAAAAATTTATTTTCAATACAGTTAAAAGGACAGTTGCTGCTATTTATGCTGTTTTTCCAATGAGAAACTCAGGGAACTGTGAACACTTTGTTGATCAGGCTGGCTCAAATGAGGCAATGATACCATGCTTGGGCTGGGTCATCAGCATCATGTACCCTCAGTGTCAAGTGAAAAATCTTTATTGGAATTAGAACCCTCGGCATCTTAAAGAGACGTTCACATTTATTTTCAGGGAGTGCTCTGGTCCCCAGCCCCAGAGGTTATCTGTTCTCTTCTTCTTGACTCAGATTTCTCCTTACCCATCTCCCATTCCTGCCTTACCTCCCAACAGCCACTCATACCACCTCCCCCACCAGCCTGCAAAGCCCTTTAGAAGCAGTGGCTCACAGTCTGAAAAGGGATCACAGACTGGTAGACCAGGAAAGATCATCAGATACCATCTAATCCAATGTTTTACTTTCTGAGTTGCAGAGAAGAAAAGTGCATTGCTCAGAGTCCTGAAATAAGTTTAACAGAGACATTCCCATGTTTAACAATCACTGAGTCTCTCCTGTAGGCTTAACGCTAGCTCCAGGAAGAGCAATGAACAGAATAGACAAAAACCCCTGCATTCATGGGGCTTATATTCTAACCAGGGGAGACTGAGGTGATCCAGCTGTAGAGTCAGAGGCATTCAGTATTAAAAGGAATCTGGGATGTCATGGGTCTAAAGGCTTATTAAATGCAGAAATATCCCAGCGTCAACATTCCTGGTATCTGTTGGAAATAACGAGATACCAACTATTGACTAACTTCCAAGATGACTGAACAGCCCATTTCACTGGTGGACAGTCAGTTAAGTTTTGGTTTTGTTTAATGGATTATACTTAAAAAAAAAAAAAAAAGATTATTTATTTATTTTTGGCTGTGCCGGGTCTTTGCTGCTGTGCAGGGTTTTCTCTAACTGCAGTGAACGGGGGCTACTCTCTAGTTGTGGTGCACAGGCTTCTCATTGCAGTAGTTTCTCTTCTTGCAGAGCACAGGCTGTAGGTGTGCAGGCCTCAGTAGTTACAGCGCATGGGCTCAGTAGTTATGGCTCCCAGGCTCTAGGGCACAGGCTCAATAGTTGTGGCTCATGGGCTTAGTTGCTCAGTGGCATGTGGAATCTTCCCATCCAGGGATCAAACCTGTGTTCTGGGCACTGACGGTGGATTCTTTACCACTGAGCCACTAGGGAAGCCCTAAGTGGGTTTTTTAAATTAGAACACCATCCCCACTACCTGCTGATTCTAGTTATTTCCTCAGAAGCTCATAGAATTATGACCCTTGTTCCCATTCATTCTTTACTCATCATAATATTACATAAAGATAGATCAGAGCATGCCTCCCTTAGGTACAGAATTCTCCACTGATTCCACATCTCAGAGTAAACACTTGGGGCATTGCAGTGGTTTCTCAATAAACTCTACTTTGTCAGAGGATATGTATTAAATTTTACTTCCAAATTCAATTTGCTTGTGATTTATTTAGGATTTTGTATTACCTTTTTTAAGTCTATTATTGGGGCTACAGCAATGGGATCACACGAATTGATAAACTTCGAACTTTTTCTGTTTTAAATCAGTGCAAATACTGTGAAAATTATCTCTGCCCTAAGCCTGACATCGGAGAAGGCAATGGCACCCCACTCCAGTACTCTTGCGTGGAAAATCCTATGGATGGAGGAGCCTGGTAGGCTGCAGTCCATGGGGTCGCTGAGTCGGATACGACTGAGTGACTTCACTTTCACTTTTCACTTTCATGCATTGGAGAAGGAAATGGCAACCCACTCCAGTGTTCTTACCTGGAGAATCCCAGGGATGGGGGAGCACGCTGTCTATGGGGTTGTACAGAGTCGAACACGACTGAAATGACTTAGCAGCAGCAGCAAGCTTGATGTAATTCACCTGTGAAATTTTCTCACAGAATTCCTTTATAACATAGTACCTAGCAAAGTTTTCAATTTCTGCCAAGGTTACTCAATTCTATTATTATTTTGTTTTAATATATATTCTTGTTTTACATGTATTTCTGTGAAACTTTTAAATTTTTACATGCGTTAGCAAATTGGACTTTTTCAGTATAATTTAAAATCTTCATATGTGAGGCTATATCTTCTTTTTCATTCTGGATGTAGTGTATCTGTATTTTCCTTAGTCTAAGAGGTATATAACCTGACTCTATATCATTTCTCTGATCTTCTCCTAACCCATTGCTTGCTCTACTCCCAGCTTCCTCTAGGTCTTTACATTTACTATTTTCTCTGCCTGACATGCTATTCCCTCAATTTCTTGCATGACTAACACACTCCCTTTCTTTCAGAAGTCTGCTGAAACATCACCTTCTCAGAAAAGGCTTTCTTGTATGCTTATATATGAAATGGCTCTGATCACTCTCTACCAACATTATTCAGCTTATTTTTCCAATATAGAGCTTACCATTATTTTATCCACATAGAACCTATCACTGTCTAAAATGTTATATATTTAGTTAGTCTATGTACTTCCACTAGCATGTAACTCTATGAGAGAAGTTGCATGGATATTTATCTATACTCCTGGAGTGCAGAAAAAATTCTGAACACAGCAGCCCTTCAATAAATACCTGTTGAGTTAATAAACTATGAAACTCTATGAACTTCTGACTTTTTCCCCCTCTGAATTCATCGTTAACCATGCATCATATCATGGTTTTGAAAAGTAAGGTTGTCATTTTTAAAATCATCTTTTATTTTTCTTTTGCTATCTACTTTAACTGAAAGGTTATTTAGTAGAGAAATTTCAAATTTAAAATAGCTTTTAAAATTACACTTGAGTTATTTAGTTCTAGACTTTTTACATTGAGTTTTGACAAAGTGATCTCTATAATTTTTTGCTTGGAAATGTATTTAGATTTTATTTGAGGCATATCATTGTGGCCCTTTCTCAAAATTGTCATAAAAGTAACAGAAAGTAAAGTACTTTCCCTGAACTTAAAATTTTCATATAGGTATCTATCTATATGTATCTCTATGGATATGTAATTAAAGGGATTAATTATATTATTCTTATCTATTATTTTTGCCTGGGTAGTTGATCAAAGACTAAGAGGGCAGTAAAGTTTCCAAGTATTATTTTGTCTCTGTGAATTATACCCTCATATTTCTAAAAACATTTACATATTATAAAGGTTTTCTTGTTTTAAAAATCTACTTTTATAAGGTATAATTTATATAATACAATATTATATAGATGAATTATATTTTCATGATTTTTACCAAAAGTATACCACACAACCTATGTAATCATCATAACAGAAGGCATGGAATATTTCCATCATTTCAGAATGTTCTTTATGTTACTTTGAAGTCAATAAGCTCTGAACCCCTACCCCTAACTATAATCACTGATTATATAATTATATAATTTCTGTCACTGTGGATTCATTTTTCAATAGATATTTGCTATGTACTCTTTATTATCTAGCTTTTTTTCACTCAGCATTTTGAGAGATTTATTTATATAGTTGCATATATCCAGATGTTCAAGCTGGATTTAGAAAAGGCAGAGGAACCAGAGATCAAATTGCCAACATCCGCTGGATTACTGAAAAAGTGAGAGAGTTCCAGAAATACATCTATTTCTGCTTTATTGACTACGCCAAAGCCTTTGACTGTATGGATCACAATAAACTGTGGAAAATTTTTAAAGAGATGGAAATATCAGATCACCTAACCTGCCTCATGAGAAATCTGTATGTAGGTCAAGAAGCAACAGAACTGGACATGGAACAACAGACTGGTTCCAAATCCAAATATATGTCAAGGCTGTATATTGTCACCCTGCTTATTTAACTAATATGCAGAGTACATCATGAGAAATGCCAGGCTGGATGAAGCACAAGCTGGAATCAAGATTGCCAGGAGAAATATCAATAACCTCAGATATGCAGATGACACCACCCTTATGGCAAAAAGCGATAAAGAACTAAAGAGTCTCTTGATGAAAGTGAAAGAGGAGAGTGAAAAAGTTGGCTTAAAACTCAACATTCAGAAAACCAAGATAATGGCATCTGGTCCCATCACTTCATGGCAAATAGATGGGGAAACAATGGAAACAGTGACAGGCTTTATTTTCTTGGGCTGCAGATGGTGACTGCAGCTATGAAATTAAAAGATGCTTGCTCCTTGGAAGAAAAGTTATGACCAACCTAGACAGCATATTAAAAACAGAGACACTACTTTGCTTTGTTCGTCTAATCAAAGCTATGGTTTTCCCAGTAGTCACGTATGGATGTGAGAGTTGAACTATAAAGAAAGCTGAGTGCCAAAGAATTGATGCTTTTGAGCTGTGGTGTTGAAGAAGACTCTTGAGAGTCCCTTGGACAGCAAGGAGACCCAACCAGTCCATCCTAAAGGAAAGCAGTCCTGAGTGTTTATTGGAAGGACTGATGCTGAAGCCGAAACCCCAATACTTTGGCCACCTGATATGAAGAACTGACTCATTAGAAAAGACCCTGATGCTGGGAAAGATTGAAGGTGGGAGGAGAAGGGGATGATAGAGGATGAGATGGTTGAATGGCGTCACTGGCTCAATGGACATGAATTTGAGTAAGCTCCAAGAGCTGGTGATAGACAGGGAAGTCTGGCATGCTGCAGTCCATGGGGTCGCAAATAGTTGGACATAACTGAGCTACTGAACTGAACTGAATTGAACTGAATGTATTAGTATGGGCTCCCCTGATAGTTCAGTTGGTATAGAATTCGCCTGCAATGCAGGAGACCCTGGTTCAATTCCTCAGTCGGGAAGATTCACTGGAGAAGGGATAGGCTACCCACTCAAGTATTCTTGGGCTTCCCTGTGGCTCAGCTGGTAAAGAATCCACCTGCAATGAGGGAGACCTGGGTTCGATCCCTGGGTTGGGAAGATCCCATGGAGAAGGGAAAGACTACCCACTCCAGTATCCTGACCTGGAGAATTCCATGGAATATATAGTCCATGGGGTCACAAAGAGTCAGACATGACTGAGCAAATTTCACTTTCACTTTCATGTGCCAGTATATAATTATTTGGGAAACTAATGGGACGTTAGTTGAGTATTAATTCTCAAGAGTTGGAATGAAGAAATTCAGTAGCATTCCACTGTATACCAAAATTTGTTGGACAAACAGATGTATTATTTTCAGTTTTGGTTATTATGTATCACACTCTTATGAACATTCATGTATAAATATTTCTAGGAACAGCTTAAGTCATTTCTCTTGGATAAATAGCTAAAAGTTGTATGGTAAATGTTTGTTATAACTAAACTGACTAAGCCAGTTTACAAATGGCTCTGTCATTTTACACCCCCAGCATAAATTTTAGATCATTTAACTTGCTGCATACAACCTTGACAATGATTGGTATTTTCGGCCTTTATAATTTTAGCCATGCTCATGATACTGTAGCAGATTCTCACTGTGAGTTTTAATTTTTATCTCCCTAATAACTCCTGATAATTGAATAGCCTTTCATGAGCCTATTGGCCATTTGTTTATATTCTTTTGTGAAGCTCTTTTTTCACTATTTTTCCCATTTTTAGTTGGACACCTTATCTTCTTACTAATATAGTTATAAAAGGTCTTAATATTATTCTAGATATGAATCCTGCTTCTTTTAGGGAATTATTTCACTCACCTGCTCACATTTCTCTTCCTCTTAAATAACTTTTTCTTTGGGAAGCCAGATGCCATGAAATGAGGCTGTTCAAGCAGGCGGTGGAGAAGTCTGCTTAACACACCTGTGTGTTAAGAAATGCATGTCTCTATGTGTACCCCATTGTTCATCGCAGCACTGTATACAATAGCTAGGACATGGAAGCAACCTAAATGTCCATTGGCAGACAAATGGATAATAAAGCTGTGGAACATATACACAATGGAATATTACTCAGCTACTGAAAAGAACACACTTGAATCAGTTCTAACGAGTTGGATGAAATTGGAGCCTATTGTATAATAGAGTGAAATCAGAAAGAAAATCACCAATACAGTATATTAATGCATATATATGGAATTAAGAAAGATGGTAACAATGACCCTATATGAGAGACAGTAAAAGAGACACAGTGAGACTGTGGACTCTGTGAGAGAAGGCGAGGGTGGGATGATTTGAAAGAATAGCACTGAAACATGTATATTACCATATGTGAAACAGATCACCAGTCCAAGTTCAATGCATGAAACAGAGTGCTCAAAGCCAGTGCCCTGGGACAACCCTGAGGGATGGGATGGGGAGGGAGGTGGGAGTGGGGTTCAGGATGGGGGACACATGTACACTCATGGCTGATTCATATCAATGTATGTCAAAAACCACTACATTATTGTCAAGTAATTAGCCTCCAATTAAAATAAATAAATTTAAAAAAAAAAGAAATGCATGTCTCCGACCAATAGCCAACAAAGAATTGAGGCCTGTCAACAACCAAATGAATGAGTTTATAAGTGGATTCTCCAGCTCCCTTTGAGCCTGAATTTGACTATAGACATAGCTGAGAGATGGACAACAACCTCAAGAGAGACCCTGAATTAGAACCACCCAGTTGAGCCTCTTCCAGATAACCTACCCTCATAAACTGTGAAGAAAACAGATATTTGTTCTTCTGAACTACTCGACTGAGCATGCACACACACATACACACACAAGTTTTGAGAAAATTTACTACACAGCAATAGATAACTAATATCTATCCAAACTACGATAATGTTAGTGCTTCCCTGGAAAACACATTCAAGGGAAGTTGGCTAGATGAGCAGACGTGAGTTTAAATTGGAAGTCACAGTTCCTGAAAAGGATGCATTGTCAGACTTCTTTCCCCTGGTCCCCAAACTCAGATCATATCAGGTGCAATTTCCTAAGTGGCTTGCATTCCAAACAAAATTAAGTCTTTCTGTTCCTCCTTATTGGGCTTCCCTCACGGCCCAGCTGGTAAAGAATCCACCTGCAATGCAGGAGACTTGGGTATTGAGTGTTTTTTACCAGCAGCCTCTTTCTCTCTCTGAGTTCTCAATGTTCTCCACCCTATAGCTACTCTTCCACATTATACTTTCTGCCTGTAAGGTTCTCCTGGTGAGAAGAAACCATTAAGATCCTATAGCCCAATCTTCATGCTTGAATTACTCTATAATTCCCCCAGCTGGTCTTCTAGATTACTTTTAAAAATTTGATTCACAATCTACTGATGTGACATTTTATCTCTGGATCATCCTGATTGTTAGAAAATTTCTCCAACAGTGAACACAGTGAGAATTCACTTTCTCTCCTCTCCTGCTTCATTGGGTTCTCAAGAAATTCATTCTTTGGCAAAATATCCAGGGAGAATTAGCTGTGACTTAAGACCACACATCTGAAGGTACTAATCGTATGAGGATTTAAAGTAAATCATATTTTCTTTGCTATGAAGTGTCTGGCTGGACTTGGTTTTCTATCAGCCATCTCATTAGCTATATTCATCTTAGATAATCACCTATTTATTTTCGAGAATGTATCTAGGGTAGGGGAGAAGTTTCTTCCATTATTTGGATCCTCAGAAATTTCTACTCTTGGTGAAATATTTCAGGGCGTTCCTGTAGCAACAGCTGTACATAAATGATTGGTAGAACTAAAAGATGTCTTGCCCTTTTCCCTTGGAGTGCCTGAGCCAAGCACTATAAACCTGCGCCTCATCTCTCCCTCTCAGGCAAAGATAAGATTGTTTCCATAAAGACAGGCATTCTAGAGACTTCCTGAAGAGTTTGGCTAAACTGTGGATCTAGAAAGGTTGTAGGAATGGTTTCTCATCTTCATGAAGATAGTCAACTATCTGCCATGCCCTGTATAAAGCCGTTAAGATAGTCCACAAAGCTACACACGCTGTGAAACCTGACTATCGTTCCAGCCTCATTTCTCATGATGCTCCTCGTCCCACTCTGAGTTCTAATTACACTGGTATTCTTTCAATTTGTAAAAACCTGCATATTCTTCCTACATGGAAGAATGATTTTCTTCCATGGAAGAAATTATTGAAACTCATGGGAGAATTTATTGTCTCTGTTCCCAGTTAACTCTACCTTTCGGATCTCAGCTAAAGGTTGTTTCCTCCTGAAAGCCTTCCCAGTGACCACTCCCTGAGTCTAGGTTACATTCCTTTCTTATCTGACTTTAAAGATTGGATATACCTTTCTTTCAACTCACTGTTCCAGTTTTAGTTTATACATTCAGACTTATTGTCTCATTAGTATCTGTTTCCCCTTAGACTGAGAGTCCCATTCACACAGGAACCACATCCATTCTGCTCTCTGTTGCAGCACTTAATATAATGTCGGATAAGGTAAGTCTTTGCAGCATTTAGGAAAGAAGCAATTAGAATCCATTGTGATAAATGCTATCCTTGAAGTAGGCACAGGAGGACTATAATCTAACCTGATCTAGATTTTTAAAAACTTCCTAGAGGATGTGATATCATACCACATCTCTAAAAATGAACAAAATTTTCTCAAGTGAACAATGCAGCTAGGGAAGTAAGAGGTAAACAGAGCCTGAATAAGTTGACTACTCATTGGATATAAGTTAACAAATGATTCCCCCTTTACAAATGAGAACCATGTCTTTGTGGCCACATGGGCTTTTCTCCAGGTGTGGCACGCAGGGGCTACACTCTAGTTGCAGTGCACAGCCTTGTCAAGGCAGTGGCTTCTCTTGTTGTGGAGCATGGGCTCTGGGGCATGCAGGCTTCAGTAGCTGCAGCACATGGGCCCAGTAGTTGTGGCTTCTAGGCTCTAGAGCACAGGCTCAATAGTTGTGGTGCAAGGGTTAGTCACTCCGCTGCAAGTGGGATTTTCCTGAATCAGTGATCCAATGCCGGCATTGGCAGGTGGATTCTTTTTATCACTGAGCCACCAGGGAAGCCTAAGAGCTATGTTTTATTTTATGGACTTGCTGAGGACTTAAATCTAGAAGACACACTTTCAGATAATTCTAACATACTACTCCAAAGAGGTAAGGGTGAGGCCAGCATATAATGGGAGTTTTTTCTTAGACAAAAACATAGGCAGAACACTCTCTGACAAAAATCTCAGCAAGATCTTTTTTGATTCACCTCCTAGAATAAAGAAAATAAAAACAAAAATAAACAAATGGGACCTAATGAAAGTTAAAAGTCTTAACAAAGCAAAGGAAACTGTAAATAAGACAAAAATAACTCTCAGAATGGGAGAAAATATTTGCAAATAAAGCAACTGACAAGAGATTAATATCCTAAGTATACAAACAGCTCATGCAGCTCAATATAGAAACAAACAACACAATCAAAAATGGGCAAAAGATCTAAATAGACATTTCTCCAAAGAAGACATACAGATGGCCAAGAGGCACATGAAAAGATGTTCAACATCACTAATTAGAGAAATGCAAATCAAAACTATAATGAGGTATCACCTCACACCAGTCAGAATGGCCATCATCAAAAAATTCTACAAACAAAAATTGCTCAAGAGGGTGTAGAGAAAAGGGAACCCTCCTACACACTAGTGGGAATGTAAATTCGTACAGCCATTATGGAGAACAGTATGGAGGTTCCTTAAAAAAACTAAAAATAGGCCTACCATATGATCCAACAATTCCAATCCTGGACATATATCAGAAGAACACCATAATTTAAAAAGATATATGTGCCCCAACATTCATTGCAGCACTATTTACAATAGCCAGGACATGGAAGCAACCCAAATGTCCATCAACAGAGAAATGGATAAAGATGTGGTACATATATATAACACACATATATATAAAAGAATGAAATAATGCCATTTGCAGCAACATGGATGAACCTATAAATTGTCATACGGAGTGAAGTTAGAGAAAGATAATATCATATATCACTTATATGCAGAATCTTAAAAAATGGTACAACTGAACCTATTTACAAAACTATAGAAATAGAGTTACAGATGCAGAAGACAAACTTGTGGTTACTAAGGGAGAAAGGCAGAGAGGGATAAACTGGGAGATTGGGATCAACACTACAAAATAGGTATCTAAAGAGAACCTACTGTATAGTACAGGGAAATCTACTCAGTAATCTGTAAATGACCTATATGGGAATAGAATCTAGAAGAGTGGATATATGTATAACTAATTCACTTTGCTGTACATCTGAAACTAACACAGCATTGTAAATCAAATATACTCCAATAAAAATCAATTTTAAAAAGTAGGAGTTTTTGCAACAAAAACCAGGTAATCAGAAGAATAGTGTTAATTAAAGAAAAACAGACATCTCAAGTTAATGAATTCAGTGCTTTTCTGTGTATAGGAAGATGCAAGAATCTGGGCTCATTAAAACTATTCCTTTGATATGCACCTTAGCTATCTAGGGCCAGCATTCTGCTTTTCTCCATCCTAAATCCCCGCAGGGCACACAGGGGCAACTGCAATGGCTCCTGAGTTGATGGCCCCAACATTCTTTGCTGATTGATACTGCAGGTGACAGAGGAGCCTGGAGGGCTACAGTCCATGGGGTCGCAAAGAGTCAGACATGACCAAGCAACTAACACACACACACACACACACAGCAGGTGACATTCTTTGACCACAATTGAAAGGATCTGTGAGATGCACTCTGAATCTCTTGAAAGAATCCTTAGTGTGGCTAAATACTCTAACTTTTGGTCTTCAAGACATTTTTGCAAAATGTATATTAACGGCTTCAGCCTTTTCTCTAGAGCATGATTTCCCAACAGTGAATCCATTTATATCTTTTGCCATCTGGAAAGGGTAAATCATTAGGTCCTGTTTTGTTCTTCTCTCATGTTATTGCTCTCCTCTCCCATGTTTTATAAATGACAGGAATAAATCAGGTAGCACCTTCTACACTTTTTATGGAAATCTCCTTAGCTATAAAAGCTAAAGTTCATCACTTATAATTTTTTTTCTTTTCACATAGCTGATGGAGATAACTAAGTTTCTGTCATTACGTAACAAGGATTTTCCTTCCCCAGGTTCTAATACATGTTCCTCTTTGTTTGGAGTCCCCACCATGGGCATCCAGAAAGTCCAGATTTCTACTAAAGTCTGTTCAAGGAAATTTGCAGTTTCTCACGTACACTTTTCAAAACACTTCCAGTCACTGCCTGTTCTCTAGTTTCATTACTACTCTCACATTTTTAAATATTTCTGGATCCCAGTTCCAGGTAGTAAAATGTGAGCTAGTTATCTATTGCTGCATAACAAATTCACACAAACTTGAGTGCAAAGTATCTACAATTCTCACAACCATTGTCTTAGTTCCAGCTCTTATTTCATGCCTGGATTATTGCAATAACTTCCTCCTGGCTTCTTACTGTGGTCTGGCTTTCTCCCATTCAATCTACCTTCTTCATTCCAATGAGACAGATATGATCTTATCACTCTTCCACTCAAAGAACCTCTGGAACCCCTGTTTTCTACTGTCTTTTTCATAGCATAAAAGATTTCTCAGACTTCCCTGGTGGTCTGGTGGTTAAGACTTCATACTTCCAAAGCAGGGAGCGCTAGTTCAATCCTTCTTTGAAGAACTGAAATCCAACATGCCATGTGTCATGGCCAAAAGATTAAAATAAAAAGATTTCTCAAAATATGGTCCCAGCCTGTATTTTCAACTTCATCCATTTTTCCAATACAATTACTACTTTCCATTCTCCAACATACTGTTCATGCCCCTATGTCTTTATCTGTGTTATCTCCTCTGCCTGACTGTTCATCCATCTGTCCTCTCCCCAAATCTGCTAAGCAAAGTTTTCTCTTTCTGTGGTGCTTTCAGTGACATCTTCACCGCTTCACTCAGCTAGGCAGAATTATCCTTTTCTTTGTACAACCTCATGTCTCAAGGTATGATTCATGCACCAGCAGCACGGGTATCCTCAGGTGTCTCACGTGTACATTATATTAAAATATAGGTCCTAATTTAGTAGGTTGGGGCGAGGGCAAGAGATTCTGCAATTCTTACAAACTCCGCATGACACCAATGCTATTCAATTGAAGTCCACACTTCAAACATCAAGGTTGACAACACTTTGATTGTAGCTCTGAATACATGACAATATGTTGTGGTCCTTTAATGGACCAGAACCTGGTGGTCCAGAGTTGACGATAAGAAAGTGAAAGAGAGAAAGAAGCTAGTATTCCCTGGTTTACACAGAGAACCAATAAGACCCTAGAACAGGGCTTGCACTGCTCACAAAGGCACAGGGTGTCCTCTCAAGGAGATCTTGAAAGCCCGGGCAGGAGAGTGAGCTCGGCAGGTTTCCACGCTCCAGAGAATTAGCCGGAGGGAGAAAGAGAGAGAGAGAGAGAGAAACACACGGAGACCCAAGTCTCTGGCGGAGCAAGGGTGCTTTAATGATCTTTCTGTGAGTATATATAGGCTATTGTACAAGGAATTTCTTTCGACAATGATAAAGATCAGAAAACCAGACGTACAGCAACTGTTATCAAGGAAACAAGGAATTCACAATGGTCATAATGTCAGAATACAATCCATATCTCAAGAGAGAGGGTCGTGACTAAGCAGTTTTGTCGTAAGAAGAATGTTTACTGAAGGAAATCCATGCATGTGTTTTATCTCATGACCTCAGTCCTGGGAGCAGCATGCTGCTCCACTCATTACCAGGAACTGATAAGGAACAGAGGATTTATGAGAGACAAAAAACAGCACACAGGAATCCTCCTGTTAAATGTTCCCTGACAGTAATATACTTGGTTAACATTTCCGTCACCTCTTTTAAAATCTAAGGATCTTAAAAATAGGGATTATTTATCTATTTTTTTCCTTTGCAGTCTCCAGAGTACCTCATATAGATACCACTCAGTACTTGGAGGATGCTAGTAACTTAATACCTATGTTTTACATAAAATAATGATGAACAGATCCCTTACACAAGCTGTTGAAATTAAGTGTACCTGTTTGAGACTGCACAGTGAGGAGAACTTAAGGGATTGTGCTTTGAACTTGGAAGGAGAGAAGGTAAGGGATTAAAAAGGATCAGGGACAATAAAAGTGGTCTAAGGCTAATAACTTACACTAAGTTTCAGTTAAGAGCCAAGATCATGAAGCATTGTAGAGGGTGAAACAAGGAGGTAGGTATATGTTCCCAGAGAAGGAACATGAGATTCCATAATCCCTCAAGTCACCTCCAGAGCCAGAATGAGAAGCCTCTTTTGGGGGAGATGCTGCATGCTTGCCAGAGCAAACTCCTGAGGATCTCTTCAGTTCAAATCTGGACATTGCATCCCTCTACCTGAGTCAGCTGGCACCTTCATCTTGAACTCCCCAGAAACTAGAATTTTGAGAAAATAAACTGTCATATAAGCCACCCAACCTGAGTATTTTGTTATGGTATCCCAAGCTGACTGATAAAGCTTCTAACATCATTTGTTAATTTATTTAACAATGTCGGACAAGTTTGTTTTGAAACAAAAAATTTCTGTATGTGCATTACTTGTGGGTCTGATTTTTCAGTTTCTTACTTCTGATGACTCTTACCTATGATGACTTCTTCCATGGGTATTTTTGTGATTTTTCAACTTTTAGTTTCTGTTCATTGGTACTTAATCAATGGATTTTTATTGATCGGGGTTTAAATCTCCAAGACATAATTTACATTTGTTTCTCTTTGATGTCTGGGACCATGACCAGTTCACAATAATTTTATACTGAATTTCCTTTTTTAATTTACAAAGTTTTCTCTTTTTATTTAGCATGGCAACTCTTTTCTAACTTGCTGAGGTCCCTCATATCTTGGATGGTTGTTTTATTTTTGATGATATATATACATTAAATGACTAACATTAAATAGTGTTAGAAACAAATATTTTATCCCCCAGTAAGTATATAGATCAGGGCTTCCCTGGTGGCTCAGTGGTAAAGAATCTGCCTGCCAAGCAGGAAACATGGGTTCAGTCCCTGGGTGAGGAAGATCACCTGGAGAAGGAAATGCTGCTCCAGTATTGTTGTCTGGGAAATTCCATGGACAGAGGAGCTTGGAGGGTTACTGTCCATGTGGTCACAAAAGAGTCAGACATGACTTAGTGACTAAACAACAACAAGTATATAGGTCACTATTTGATTTACTTGGAAGGGAAAGGCATCTCTATGTACCACATTGACTGTACACTATCAGGTTTAAAGCAGGGGCAAGAATGGACCTACAGGTGGATTTTAGATTTTCCAACAAGGTGCTCCAATGGGCCTCATAACATTAAAACTGAAATTGAAATTGTGAAAGTCTGAAATTTTAGATCATTTGTCTTTCATCATTTTTTTTTTTTTTTGGAGACACAGAAATCTTCCTAGACTAGATCCTTTTCATGATTCATAAAGGGGAATAGATTCTCAAGTATATTATCTGTATGTGATTTACAAAACATGATACACATCCAAATTCTCTCTAGATTAAACTTACTCAATTTAATCTAATGGCCCTTATATTGAAGTTATATCTATTCATAGCACATACTACCTGTGAGCTTGATGTACAGTTCTGGTTAATTTTCATCACTAAAGACTTGGAATTGGTGAGGAAGGCCTCTGAATTTTGCTCTATCCTAAAAGGACTCTCCCTCATATTAGAAAATTATAAGGATACATAAACTATTTCTCTTATAAGAAAACTGCAAAGGAGTGAGCTGATCATGAGTGATGATCCAAAATGGCTCCACACTGGTCAGTCTATACCCTGTGATCTCTTTTCCCTATTCTACCACTATTTATTGTGTCAAGGATACCTGCATGAAAAATAAACTTTCTTGCTTAAACTCACTCATAAGTATTATGATACTTGGGGCTACTAAGCTATAGCCACTCTAGACCACCAAATTAGAAAAAGGATTAGAAGGTGGGTTTGACTGAAACGTGTTTACAGTTTGCCCAAAGGCACTCCCTTTCCCTAAAGTGAAGAATAAACTAGTAGGTATTCTACAGTGTTAGATTATGACCCACTTTTGGGGCTGTGCTGAGTCAGGCAGCTTGTATTCTAGCTTCACTAAGCACTCCTAGTTGCCAGATCACCCTACCAGAGTACCAAGTCTTTCTGTACCCTGTTTCCTGCCTCTGTCTCCATTCCTCTTCAACTCTATCTGCAGCATGGTCAAAGTATCCTGGTGCTGGAATGGAACATAAAACTGGTGTCATGTTTCTTTGAAGTAACTTACCAGCACAATGCAACTTCAGCAGGGACTTTTACTATAATAAACAGAGAGGTGCTAACGTTCTTGACCACTTTGAAAATAAGTGGCCAAGAGGTTTAAAAAGAATTCTGGGGTATAAATCACCTCTAACAATATTATAACATATTTTTAAAACAATAGCTGTTCTGCTATATAGCACAGGAACTATTTTTAACATCCTGTGATAAACTGCGAAGGAAAAGAATATGAAAGAGAATATGTATGTGCACATACATATCTGAGTCACTTTTCTGTACAGTAGAAAATAGCACAACATTGTAACCAACTATACGTCAATAAAATACATTTTAAAAAATTAAAAAATAATGACTGTTGAAATACTGTGATTCTGTTATGGATAGAAATGTGTATCCCAGAAACTGAATGAAAAGGCAAGAAGTAGACCCCATTATTTAGGCAGATGGTTAGACAGATATGATAGACAAATAGATGATTGATAGAGTTAATCAGTTGGTAAGGGGTGGCTTTGGGACACAGTTGACTCATTTATTAGATATAATATGCATAGTTTAGCGGTCCACAAAGATAAGTTTAACATTGAAAATAAGAAAAATGAAAATCAATAATATTAATAATCATATAAAAATGAATCCAGCCTAAGTTATATTCATCTTTACAACAAAGCAGTTACACAATATACTTAATATTTTTTCTCTCAATGAAAGACCACAAAGGCAAAGATGCTCAGAGGCCCCCAAAATAAAAAAGTAGTCTTGACCTGGAGAACTTTAGCCTTTGTCTGTTTATTATCTCTTTTGTAGTCAGTATCAGTGAAAACAATGTGCCTGCTGTACAAATGCAAATCCAAGACCAGGAATCCTCCCTCCCTTTTAATGAGTGTGCTGTGTGTGTGTGCTCAGTTGCTCAGTCATGTTTGACTCTTTGTGACCCTAAGGACTGCAGCCCACCAGGCTCCTCCATCCGTGGTACTCTCCAGGCAAGAATATTAGAGTGGTTTACCATTTCCTCCTCTAGGGGATCTTCCCTAACCAGGGATCAAACCCAAGTCTCCTGCATCTCCTGCATTGGCAGTCAGATTCTTTACTATTGAGCCACCTGGGAAGACTCACTTTTAATGAGATTTCTCCTTAAATTTCTCTCTTAGAGAGTCTACGTTGCCACTGTGTTACCAGTTTGGGGAAACATCAAGTTATAACCAAATTTTATATTTAAATATTGCAAATTTATTAAATAATTTAATTTCATAAATTGCACAAAATAGAATTGAGAACCTTTATGTTCATTTAGATAATAGCGACTGATCTTTGAAAGAGTTCGAAAAGGAAAAGATCAATATATAACTTCAGCACTGCTACTGCTAAGTCACTTCAGTCGTGTCCGACTCTGTGTGACCCCATAGACGGCAGCCCACCAGGCTCCCCCGTCCCTGGGATTCTCCAGGCAAGAACACTGGAGTGGGTTGCCATTTCCTTCTCCAACGCATGAAAGTAAAAAGTGAAAGTGAAGTCGCTCAGTCATGTCTGACTCTTAGTGACACCATGGACTGCAGCCTACCAGGCTCCTCTGTCCATGGGATTTTCCAGGCAAGAGTACAAGAACCAACAAATCAGTGAAATGAAAACAAAAGGAAAAATATTTGTCTCAAATGTTAGAAAAATGAATTATTATGTATAATATATAAAAGTTTATTCTAATATATATTATAAGTGCCCTCTTAATAGAAAATGACAGAAACAACAAAATGTAGATAGTAGACAAACAGGGGAAAATATTCAGGCTATAGCAAACTTCAAATTAAACAATGAAGTATGTTTTTATATCAATTAACTTGGCAAAGAAGATATAATAATAGCACCGTTGTTTACAGTGAAACTGATGAGTACCTTTGTCCAGCGAATATAAAGCAGGAACACAGTGTATGTACTGAGAATCATAAAAGTGTTCACACCTTTGACCTAATGATATGATTCACTGTAATTTAAACTGAGGAGATAATTCAAAAGGAGGGCAAATCCCTATGTATGAGGCTCTTCATTGTAGCCTTTTCCAAAACAGCAGAAAATGAAAATATCTAAATGTTCAACAATAGGAACAGTGAAAACAGTGAAGTAAATTGTAGTACATTAACTAGACAGAATATTTTGCAGCTCTCACAATAATAATTATGGTGAATATGAGATACAGCAAGAACACTGTTGTTCGAAATGCTGTTTCATAAAATAAAATATTCAATTATATAGATGTTTTGATGCTTTGTAAAATATAATGTAGATCATGACCATAACGGAGGAGAGAAAAATAGATTGTGTTTGCTCCTGCTCCTTCTCTTCAAAACATAAAGTTGGTTAAGTTTCTTTTTAAAAAAGAACTTTACCAAGTGTACGTCAAAGGCATCAACATACCCCTTTACCTGCTTGGTTCCCTCTCTTTTTCAGAGCTCTTTCTTACTAATTTACTGAGTGGATTCATGCTGCTTCAAGGTACCATATGTCATTTAGAAAGAAAGGCAACAGGTAAATTTATTAATTATGCAGCCTTTATTTTGTGTTGAGCACTCAGATACAATAGTGAGTAAGACCTCTCTTCTCTGTTCACTGAAGTCACAGTTTGCATATAGGATGGAAAATAAGGAGATATTTATAATATAGTATAGAAGTTCCCAAAGTGATAGGGAAAAATGAAGCATGATGAGAGCCAGAATCCTTAGGAGTCACATATTTGATCTCTTCAAAAGGGATCTTACTTTAAAGGGGGCTCAGGGAATTTGCTTCTTTATTTATTCCACTTCCTTCCACGTTACATATTTCCCTCTTTATGGCTCCTGTCTCAGAGACATAAAAATTCTCAAGTCTCTTTTCCATGGCAAAAATTAAGTTTTGACTCCATAATCCCCTCATCATATATTCTGTAACTCTCTTCCTTTTTACTCATAATTCCATAATTCCTGTTTCTAATTCCATACCGACTAGTCACTGCTTAGCCCACTATTCAACTTGGTTGTGACCATTAAAACCACAAGAAAAGAAAGACTGCACAGGAAGATATAGGGCTTGTTCAAGCCACTTGGAAGAGAGAGAAACTGCAAGGGGGATATATACCATGGACAGAGGAGCCTGGTGGGGCTATATTCCAGAGAGAGGCAAAGTCGGACACAGCTGAGCAACTGAACACACACACAGCACACTCATTAAAAGGGAGGGTGGATGCCTTGTCTCAGAGGTGTATTTCTGCAGTGAGCACGTTGCTTTCACTGATGCTGCATGCTGTGAGGTAACTTTACGATGGTGGTGACCACGAAAGAGATTACAAACAGAGAAAGGCTAAAGCTCTTAAGGTCAAGACTTCTTTTTGATTTGGGGGGGGCTCTGAGCATTTTTTGCCTTTGTGGTCTCCTTCTTTCATAGAAAAAATATCAAAAACTATATTGTGTAACTGCTTTGTTGTTAAAAAAAAAAAGACAACAGATAAATTTGTTCATTAATTATGGAGGCTTTATTTTGTATTCAGCACTGGGATACAATCATAATTAGATCTCTCCCCTCTGCCAGTGAGCTCACAGTTGACACACAGGTGGAAAGGAGATATTTGTAGCACACCACAGGAGGCAATAAGTGGTCAGGAAAAAAAGAAACTAAGTAGACACCAGAATCCTAAGGAGTTGATATTTTGTCTCTTTAAGGGATTTTTACATTTAGGAGGGGCTTAGGGAATTTATTCTAGTTATCCCACTTTCCTCCATATCTTAGATTTCCATTTTTGTCTCCTCCCGGAGAGACATACATGTGTTCAATCTCTCCTCCATGGCAAAAATTTGTTCTGACTGCACACCCCCTTCTTATCATCTGTTCTATAACTCTCCTCCCATTTTACTCACAATTCCATACTTCTTGTTTCTAATTCCATACTGACCAGTCACTGCTTTACCCATGGCCATTTGAATTATTTGTGACAAAACCACAAGAAAAGATAGATTACAAAGGAAAATATATGGCTCATGCAATCAGGTGGAGGAGAGAGAAACTACGCATGAGATGATGGACTCAGTGTGTCCCAGACCAGAGAGCAAGCCAGTGTGTCTAGAGCATGGTGAACACGGTGGGGAATGGCAGGAGTTGAACTTAAAAACATAGGCAGGGATCCCACCATGCGGGGTCTGTAGATCTCAATAGAATTCATAGTTTATCTATGTGCAATGGAAAGCCATGGGATGGGGGTTAGGGGAGTGGGGCTTCAGTAGGAAAGGAACACAATGTAATTGATGTTTTGAAAAGACCACCCTGGTTGCAGTGTGGAGAATGGGTTGATAGGTCCAAGGATAGAAGCAGGCTATTGCTGTAATCCATAGGAAAGATATTGAAGGTTTAAGATAATAATAGAGATGGCTAGAAATAAAAGGATATGGGATATATTTTAGAAGTAAAGCAATTTGTTGATGACTTGCAAAGCTTAGGACTAAGAAAAGAGAGTAATCAAAAAAGATGCAAATTCCTAGATGTTTGGCTTGAGCATCTATCTGAATGAATGTTTGTGCAATTTACTGAAATGTGCAATACTGAGTTGAAATAGGTATGATGTGGGGCCTTCCGAGGTTCTCCTAAAAATTGAAACTCACACGACTACCATCAGTCACACCTGGCACAGGTCTTTTTAAGCATGTTGCTGTGCTTAATTGCTCAGTCATGTCCAACTCTTTGTGACCCACCAGGCTCCTCTGTCCATGGGGATTCTCCAGGCAAGAATACTAGAGTTGGTTGCCATGCCCTCCCCCAGGGGATCTTCCCAACCTAGGGATTGAACCCAGGTATCCCACATGGCAGGTGGATTCTCTACCATCTGAGCCACACAGGGAAGCCCTTTGAGAAGCATTCAGGATAGAATTCCTACTTATTCAGCAGGGCATGTCACAAAGTTCCTCTCCTCTTATGGTCCTCAAAAAGTCCAAGAGCAGCCCATTTCAATTGCCCAAAAACTACCTTCTTGCCAGGTAACAGCTCAGATGAAAGGATTCCAGATCTATATCAGTCAGGTGCAGGGGCTTACTTAGCTCAATAGCCTCTTTGCCTAAAGGAGCCAGTATCTCTGTAACCACTCTAAGGACATAGCTTCTAGTTTCCCTGGAAGGCTCATGGCAATTACAAGAATCACTACACATGGGGGAAGCCCTAGAACATGGTTTCCCACCGGGTATTTACAGTTCATTTATACTTCCTCCCACTCCAGGTTTAGGTTACCAAACAAGGGTCATTTTTACTATGAGATGTTGCTTAGCAACATAGCTGACGTTTTTATCCTTTGCAAGTCATTAGAATCGAGCTACACTTTGAACATCAGGTTCTTATGCAGAACGAAAAAGAGTTTTGCTAGCTATTTACCCACAGAATTAAAAATCGAAATTTCTCTTTTTGTCGTGTGGAGTAATAAGTGGAGGTGTGAAATGAGCAATTTAACTTAATATACAAGTCTGCAGCTCAACTGGGTAACTACATTACCATAATATCAGCATATTTAAAGCCCTGGCAGCAAAGAGGCTCAAGGAGAGAAAGAGAGGAAGGGGAGGGGGCAAGTGGGGTATGGGGCTGGGGTAGAGCCCTAGGACTCTTTACAATTTAGAGGTGTAGAAAGAGAAGCCAGGATAGGAAATGAAGAAAAACTGGCAAGTGAGGTGGAAGGAAAATGTGATAAAAATGGAGTCATTAGAAGACAAGGAGCTCAAATAAAAGGAGAAAGATCAGCCAGGTCAAAAAATGCTAGATATACCAAGTAAGAAGAGACCAGAAATTTAATCCCCAGATTTGGCAACAAGGAGAACATGAGGGACCTTTTCAAGTACTATTTCCTTGGCCTGATAGAGTGGATTGAGACTGAAAAGGGAGGAAGTGGGAAAAGCGACTGAGGACAAGTGTTCTATGAAGTAGAAGGAGTAAAGTGAGAAATCAAGGAGGGTTCACCAATGTGGGTAGCAGGCACGGTTGTGTGCTGACTGGCATGATTCCATGTAAAGGGGAAAATAAGGCAAGAATGAAAAATATGGGTAGGAGAGGATGGATACAGACCTTAGAGTGACTGGCTTTGGGAAGAAGTTGGTGCATATCCTGTGATACAGCAGAAATCCTGAAAGCAGATCATGTATTTCAGAGCATCCACCCAGTTCCTGAGTCAGAATCCTGGAGACATCTGTCTTTTTAAATTATTTAACCCACAGCCAATAAGTACTATGGAATTCCAAAACAAGGCAAAGTTTTATGAGGTCAGGAACCATGTTTTATTTTACTATGTCCTTGCAGCATTAGGATGGTGCTGGCATGACAAGAAACACAAATGAATAAGGCTCTGATGGTAAGTAGCACCAGGGAAGGATGCAAGATACTAGGGGACAGGCCACATGCTTCCCCTCTGTGACCTGAGGAAAACATGTCCTCGGGTTGCTCCTGCTACCTAGAAAATACTACCCCCCCCCCCACAACCTCCTTCTTCCATATTGAGATAATGTTCAGGGCCTGGCCTCAAAATGAACTTTTTACCCTATTCAGGAAAAATAATGGAAGTCTTCTCTGATAAAGAAGGATGGCCTTCTCCAACCTTGATCAATAAGTTTAGAAACTTTGTTCCTCAAGCCTCACAACCCTTGAGCTGGGTCAGTGTAGACATTCCCCCTGTGACCGAGGTGAGGATCACATCAATGAAGTCTGATTTCTGTGTTGGTACAGCCCCAAGCCAGCAAGACATAAATTCATTCATAAGTTTAATATTGAAGGCATAAATTTAATAAGCTCCTATGGTGGTCTGCTCTGGTGGCTCAGATGGTAAAGAATCCACCTGCAATGCAGGAGACCCCAGCTCAACCCCTGGGTCGGGAAGATCCTCTGGAGAAGGGAATGGCAACCCACTCCAGTATTCTCACCTGGAGAATTCCATGGACAGAGGAAGCTGACATTCTACAGTCCACGGGGTCACAAAGAGTCAGACACGACTGAGCAACTAACACTAACTCTATGGAGGGAAAAGGCGTTGTAATTTCTAAATATCTCTGTGGAAGTAAGTTTTCATTTGAAATTATTGGGTTGGGTTGGGCTGGCCCAAAAGTTTGTTTGAGTTTTCCATACTATCTTACAGAAAAACCCAAACAATCTAATTTTTTGGCCCATGCAATAGTTCAACTCAAATAGACATTAGGAAAAGGAGGAAGCCTTGTACTAGAAAAGATAGCCCAAAGTTCAATGACCCAGGAGACTGAAGCTCTTTGGGGTTCCTGCAGGCCAGGTTCTTTGTGAGGGCTAATGAGAAAAGCCCTGTGAAGGGGCTCTACAAATTATAAAGAGCTATGCAAATCAAAAGGAACACTTTGGCTAATAGCTAAGTACAGATAGTAAATGGACAGAGAGAGAGAACAAGACTGACATCCAGGAAAGATGAGTTATATCTGTGTCACAGTAAGAAAAACACCAAATGGAAGCCAGACTCAAGAATGGGAAGTGACTTGGAGGAGGAAACGGCAACCCATTCCAGTATTCTTGCTTGGAAAATCCCATGGACAGAAGAGCCTGGAGGGCTACAGTCTATGGGGTTACAAAGAGTTGGACATGACTTAGCAACCAAACAACAACAAAAAAAGTGATGATGCATATCTATATTCATTTACACAGGGGAATAAAAGTCCAGGACATATTACTGAGAAAAAGAAGTTGTTAAATATCTCCATGCTATGTGAATCCATTTATTTAAAATTATGTGTGTGTGTGTATGTGTAAAAAGAGAATGAAAAAATGTTTGCTAAGGTAGTAATTATTGTCTCTAGCTGGTGAAATTCAGATGATTTTTACTTTTTCCTTTGTACTTTTCTGGATTTTTTTTCAAATTTACAGTGTATCTGCTATAATAAAAATCATTCATGTTAATAAAAATAAGAACAAAGATAACTATAAATATTATAAAGCAAAAAAAAAAAAAAAAAAGAATGTGAGGTAGGTGAAGGAAGGAACAGGACTACCTGGGGAGCCAGAAGCAGGGCACAGACTAGGCAGGGAGCAGAGAGAGATACTTTCTGAGTATTAAGGCTACAATAACTCTTGAGCTGGTCTACTTTCAATGCTCCCTTTACCAAGTGAGAAGACAGAGGTCCAGGGAGCAAGAGTGACTTGCATAAGATCACACAGTCCACTAGTGGCAAAAGACAAGCCATAGAAGGACATTTTCCTAACACTAGCCTGTACCTGGGCAAGTGAACAGACAACCAAAGCCTGTCTCCTCAGCTATATTCAGCTAGATTCTTCTCTGTCTTGATGCTCCAGACTTGCCACCACTCTCTTGTCTGAAATCACAGGATTTCCTGTTCTAATAATACCTGCTTCATAAAAAGGGATGCTGCAATTTCTGGGAGAGAGAATATGCAGAAGAGAGAAAACAAAAGTATTACCAAAACTCTAGACTCAACATGGAGTTAGGCATTGGCAGCAAAGATTGCAGCCTCACATGCAACCCTAGTTAAGTCTATAGTACAGCCCTCCATCCAACCTGTTAAGCCAAAATACTACCAATTCCCCTGTAGCCATTTCAGGAGGTATCCAGGGGTTCGAGAGCTCTTCCTAACATTGTCTTGACATGAACTGCAAGGCAGTGATGCTCCTCTGCTGCCCATGCACTGTCCTGGGGAGGATGAGGTCCCAAAGTGTAGGGACCTCCACTACACCAGAGGTCTAGCCATCCTGGGCCAGACTGAGGCACCCCTGCTGGGACAAGTGCTGCCCTGCAGGGTTGAACAAAATCTGTAGGCCAGGCTGGTGTGTAAGGGATGTACCATGAACCTCCATGAGCTCTGACTTCTCTGACTGTCATAGCCAGGGTCACTGGGCTTCTGTGCAAGCTTAACCTCATGGCTGCCTTGGCATCCAGGCCTGACCTAATTGCTAGTCCCAGCCTAGAAGTAGCTTGCTTTTTTCTCACTAGTCCTGCCTGGCCTGAGGAGTCCATGCCCATGACTGCTCCTGATCCCAAACTAGTCTGCCACCAACTGTATACTGACCAGGCCTCTGTGGCTGTTGATGATATTCTCCAGTGGACTGCTTTGCTCCTAGCTCTAACAATCTCCAATTTGCTTTTTCTCCTCATGTCTGATTCTTCTTCTTATAGGCACAGGCAGATCAGAAGAGGGAAGTTGAGCTCAAGGCAATACCTCTTGTTCCTATCCTGGTAAGTGAGCTCACACATGAACCCATTAGCATCTTCTTTGGGACTGTCTTCAAGGCATTCTGGGCATGGAAGTTAAGTAAGCAAAGCAATATAGAACTTCACAGAGTAACTTCTAAGCCATGTTGCAAAGATTCTAGTCTTTTAACTCATCACACAGAGCATATCCATTATCATGTACAGATAAGCCCTGCTTAGGGCAGGGCTCCAAACTGTAATAAATTCATTTCTAAAGTCTGCTCCAATATAGGAGGAAGGAAGGAAAGAAACAAGACAGAAAAGGAAGAAGGAAGGTGGAGGGAGGGAAGAAACTAATACAGGCTCTACAAGGGAATGACTTAGTCACTTGGGCTGAGTTGGATTTCCCTTTGGAATTATTAAGGCTGAACAGGAAGTGTGACTGACAGTGGAACATGTTTGTATGAGAGTGCTTGTTGGTTGATACTGTAGCTTTTCAGGGGTCTGGTCATCATTTTAGGAGCTTGAGGAAGGTGTTTTCTGGAAAAGAGAACAAGAGAGCTGGGAAGTATTGCCTCATATGACTAAGACTATAAGAAGCCAAGGCTCCATGCAATCACTAATCCAACAACATTACTGACAGTGAAGGAGGGATGTATGAGCTCTGGTCGAGGTGACTACTAAAGACAAAGGCAAGAGTAGCAGAAGATTCATGGGCCATCAGCTCCCTAGAGGACAAATGAGACTAGATTTAACCCTGTCTAGGGAGAGGTGGAGCTTGACCAGGGATTTCACAACATTCTGACCAGATTTTATTGTAGCTTCTTGGGGAAGAGGGTACAGTATAGAAAGCATGGAAAATCTATATTTCACATACTTCTATCTCACTACCATCATTTAGATAATATCTTCTAAAGATCCTCACCTAAAGACATATCTCTGCTGTTTCTTCTCTCCCCACTAGATGCTTTGCACAGCATTTTTATGAATTCCAGTCCTCAAGTCAATAATAGGAAATAAGTAGATTAGGTGATGATATCTATTTTGCAGGTGAGGAAACAGAGACATGACCAAGACCACATGACTGGTAAGAGAAAGAAGAGTGGTAAGCAGAAAAGTTAATTGGCCTGGGAACTCAAGAGATACAAGTTTTGCCCTTCTATTTGTCACTAAATCAGACAGGTGACCTTTCCTTCTTTACCTGATGCTTCACCTGAGAAGCTCCGCTCTGTAGGTATCCTTCTAGTTACCCATCATTTTTTCCAGTGTAAAAGAGAATGTAAGATCAAGATGCCTGATTCCACCTAGCACAAGTGCCTGCCTGGGAAACAGGACTCTGAGGAGTCATCCACCAAAGGACATTTTCCATGCCCCTAACTTTTCAAGAGGGATGCTACACAGGGTTATCCTGTTTATTTATTCATTATTCACATGCTAATTCAAGAAATATTTATTTTCAACATAAACAAGGTGAATCCCACATTTCTAATACAGGTTGTGTTCACCCCAGTGGCAGAGATGAATGTGTGCTCATGGCAGAACACTCACTGGAGCCGAAGTTCAGATACTACGGAGATTGCACTGACAAGATCCTCTCATCAGTATGTTCAAGTGCATGTTCATTTGGCCACTGGAGACCATACTGGTTGCAAGAAGGCAATTTCTGGGAAGAAAGAGAATTGAGCAGTGGCCATTTCCCTGGTTGATGTGCGAAGACATTGGATGGACTGGGGCTGTCCTCGTTGTGGCCAGAAAGCAAGCAAAAAAAAACAAAAAAAGCCATTAGCAATGAGAATTGTGTGTGAGCACCTAGGAGTAGACTGGGCCCCAAGGATTTGGGTAACAGGAAGAAAACTGTTGCTTCTGGGAACTGTGTACTTCTGGAAACAGGAAAATTCCAAACTAGCAGTATATGCACAGTGGGGGAAATGAAGAAAATTGGCAAGTACAACTCAGAGCTGTTACAGGAGCATCTTAAGACTGAATTTCAGAGCAGAACTCTCCCTTGCACTTGGGAACAAGATGTCAGTGGCTTCCCAGTGCCTGGAACTGTGTTACAACCAAGGCAGCCCCATTTCCCAAGAGGAAGGTGCATACAGCCCCCCTAGGAAACATGATTCATGCTTAACCTTCAGGCTGAGAAAAACAGCCACGGTGACTCACTTTTCAGTCATGTTTCCTAATGAGAATGCATCAGAATCATGTTGTCACAGAAACAAGGTGAAAACCGCCAGCTAAAAGAGAAAGCCCACTTAGCAAGGCATCCAGAGCCTCTCACAATTAATTTCAATCTACCTTTTAGCCTTGTCTGCAGCCTCTGGCCAATTTTCTCCCTAATGTCCATTCTGTTCAGGAGCTCTGTGATTTGGGTGAAAGTGATTCCCCCTCCCCTAGCTATAAGGGTGGGTTTGATGATTCTAAATTATTACAAATTCTTATAGATCTTTCCATCAAGAGGTGGGGACTTGCTTTGACTAATATAATGTGACAGAAATTGTGTAGCACAGGTCTCAAGTTTGGATGTCAAGGGTCCCTGAGCCTCTGTTCTCACACTCAGGAGGTGCTCTGTGCATGAAAACATACCCCAGCTGCCTGGGTGGAGACAACACACAGAAGAGAACCAAGGCAGCCCAGACAATCAGTAGGTGTAGGACCGACACCTTCAAGGACTGTCTGGCCCTGAGCTGACTTGCCAAGTGACTGTAAATGTATGAATGGGCCTGACCAACACCACATGGAAGAGAGTGTGCCATTCCATCTGAGCCCTGCCCAAATCCTGACCCACAGACTCAAGAACTAATAAACTGTTGTGGCTTGGAGACACTAAATTTTGGAGAGAATGAATTCTCATGCTCTCTTACCCAATTCTGCCTGCATGACCATCCTGTCACTAAAATTTATGGCCAGAGAACAGGGTCACACTAGTCTGAATCAGAGTATATGTACAGCTAGAAAGCCAAGATTTTATGTACTCCAAATCAGGCAATTTTTCTTGCCCCCTCACCTCACTCCATGTAGATGGATGCTGCAGTCAAGCCTTGTGTGGAATTTTTTTCAACTCTTTATTTTTAAATAATTTAGATTTTCAGATGAGATGCAAAAATAGATAGTATAGGGTACCCTTATACTCATTTAGCTTTTCATGGTATTAACATAACCATGGCCCATATATTAGAATCAAGAAACTAATATCAGAACAGTGAAATTAACTAAATTATAGAATTTATCCAGATTTCATTGATTTTTCCACTAATATTCTTCTATTCCAGGATACCATGTTGCACTTAGCTGTCATATCTCATTCTCTTTTGATTCTTAAACTGCTTCTCAATTTCCCTATCTCTTTCATCACCTTGACACATTTAAATACACTAGTCAGATATCTCTTTCACTGCCCCCCAATTTAGGTTATCTGATATTTTCCCATGATTAGGTAGAGTTTACAGATCTCATAGAACAATATCCCCAAAGAGAGATGTATTTCTCATTGCATCATGTCAGGGAGTCTATAAGGTCAACATATACTACTGGTGATATTAATCTTGATCACTAGGTAAAGGGAGCGTCTGTTAGGTATCTCCTGTTATTATAGTTACTATTTTTCACTTTCCATATTTTGTCTATTAGATGAGAGCCACTAAGTTCAGTCTGCACTTACGGCCACTCAACACTTCATTATTTTCTGGCACTACATAATATTCCAAACTCATCTTGTATTTCCTCCAAAAATTTCCTGCTTCATTTTATTGGAGGATGTTATATAGAAACCAAGATCTATGATCAGCTTAAATATTAAAGAACACAGCTATTATCATAACTTTGTGATTTATTTCCTCATCTCTTTATTCCTAATCTTTCCATTGAATAAGATCCTACCTCAAATCTTTCCAACACATCTTCATTTATTCACTCACTCACTCATTATTCAATATCAAGCTCCTACCATGTGTCAGGTACTCTTGTATTTGACACTGGGAATGCAGCCATCATCTTGATAGTGTATGTACACATGGTCTAAAGCAATACTCTGCTGAGATGAAAAAGATAGATAGGAATTAGTTGGGCAAAGGGAAAAACGTGGAGGGTGAGGTTAAAAAAAAAAATGGAAAATGTGCTCTCCGGAGCAGGTGCCCAGAGGGACACTTTAAAAGTTGGGAGAGTTATTTTTTAAATTTTATTATTAATTGGATAATATCATTTTATATCTGAAAGTAGCTCTACTTTCTCTGTAGTTATACTCAGTTTGAAAGAGTGGGTAGGGAATATATAAAATCTCCAATTTCATGTAAAATAAACTAATGACCAAAAGAATAAAACACAAAAACCAATGAGAAATGCTAATAAACTATGTGTCCTTGATTCAAATCAACTAATATATAGAGAGAAACCACTATGTGCTGTTTACAATGCTGTGGGCTGAGAATGGAGAAGCAAGCATAAAAGTCACGGCTCTGCTTTCAAGTGACTTCAGTCTGGTATGATGAGCACCATAGAAGGGAAGCGTGTGGAGTTACAGAGCATACAGTGAGTTATTTAACCAGTTTGGTGTTTTTAAAGCATTCTAGAGGGTGTGGCACTAACACTGAGGCTTGAAGGAAGAGCAGGAACTGCTGAAGAGAAGAAACCAAGATTTGGGCACTGGACATGCTACATCTTGTGATCAGCTTAAACCTCAAAGAACTCATGTATTATCATAGTTTTGTGATTAATTCCATAATCCCTTTACCTACTCTCAATCTTTCCACTGAACAGGATTCCATGCTTACTTCAATATCCCTTCATTCATTAATTCATTCACTCATTCCATATTTATTGAGAAGAGAGGAGGGAAAAGCAAGCATTCTGGAATTGAGAACAGCCTGCGGAAGGCCAGGCTGGAAAAGGGCATGGTGTGTGTTTAAACAGCTGAAAGAAATGCATTTTACCAAGAGAGAAAAGAGTAGGAGAAAGAGAGGCAAGAAATGAGGCTGGAGACGGGAAAACACCAGTTCCCTTAGCTTCTTCAAAGTCAGTTGACATTATTCCAAGTGCAGTGGAGAGTCATGGAAGGCTGCTAAGCCAATGAGTGATCAGACCAGGCCACCTGGCTGCAGAGGGGAATATAGGTAGGAAGGGAGTAAAGCATTAACCTCTGTAAGGCTTAGTAAGGTTAGTTTTTTTCTGCTTTACAGAATTGGAGTGAGGAATAAACAAGGGAACATATACAAATTTCTGGAACGGCATTTGTCACATGACAGCCAATCAGAAAATTTTAATACCTTCTCTAGTCCAGCAATGTTGTTTCTCATCGACTCTTGTTTTTCTCTTTTTATTCCTACAACTATATTTTAGGGGGGGAGAATTAACCATTAAAACTTTTTGCAGCAATTAAACTTGATTACCGAGCCAAACACAGTGAACAAATATGACTAGGACCTGAGTTCTTCCCTAAGACATAATCACAATGAACCATAACATTCTGTGATATGATCTACACTGATGACATGTGCCAAAGATCAGAGGGAAGAAGGATATCTTTCACCTCTCTGTCTTTAACACCGGGCAATATGTGTGGCACAGAGGACTTCAACACAGATTTCTTGACCAAATGCATGCATTCTCTGGGAGCTTAGAAGATGAAGCAAGAGGCTTGGGTGCACTGAAAATTCAGTCTCTTAGTATTTAATATAAGCTCATTGAGGACTATGGCTTCCTTTCTTTTAAAAAAAATTTAACTATTTATTTTACTTTACAATATTGTATTGGTTTTGCCATACATTGACTTGAATCTGCCATGAGCGTACATGTGTTCCCCATTCTGAACCCCCCTCCCACCTCCCTCCCCATCCCATCCCTCTGGGTCATCCCAGCGCACCAGCCCCGAGCACCCTGTATCATGCATATAAACCTGGACTGGAGATTCATTTCACATATGATATTTTACATGTTTCAATGTATGGCTTTCTTTCTATATATTCTATTGATTAATATTTGGAATTATCATTAATATGCTTTATTTTTATTTAGTTTTTTCTGAATGATTAGTCACATTTTCAAATCAAAACTTTCCTATCATGAAACACCATGTAATAACATGAAAATATCAAATCTATACTGCAATGTTGGCTTGATAACATTGAATTCCTAATTATCTTTGTTATTTTCATCTGAGTCACAGAAAATGAGACAAATTTCATTCTCTGTTGTTGACTTTCCTACCACCTACCTGCACGCTGGCCATCTAACCTAACCCCTAGCTGATGTGTGTTTAGATAATCAAATTATTTTTATTATAGTGTGAGCAATACATCAGTAACTTTTATGAGAATCGTGTAATGTCAGTAAAGTAAATGGCTGTGGGGTTAAAACTAACACTGCTCCCTCTAATTAATATATGTAGTTCTCCCAGTTTCTATGCTAATGTATTTATTTTTGAAGCAAGCTGAAAAATGAGGTGAGTAATCATAATGGTTTTGAGAACACTTAGCATTATTGTAGGAAAGTTAAAAGCTAAAGCTGTTTCATTCCTGTGTTTACAGTTCTTCAGAGTCTTCTGGCAGAACTGACCTTGGTCAAATTGCTTACTTTTTCTTAAAGAAATTTAACTTTTTAAGATGAAAGACATGACTGCCTACTCTTAATGCATTAAAGTCTGAGTCAGTGGCTCCATGAGTGACAGCTGTCATGCACTGGTATGATCACTGAGGTAGAACAAATGTGCTTCGAACACCTACACATGCCCCTTGGGGAAGAAACTGTTTTAAAGAGAAAACTTGAAAAGTAATTCTGATACTGTTAGGGAAACATTTTTGTTTCTATGAATTTGAAAGTACTTTTATTATAAATCCCAAACTCAAACTAAGAGATTTAAAAGTATGTGGATCTTTAAAGAAGATTTAAAAGAGAATGTGGAAAAGGAAACAGAAGTTCTTGTTTCCCAATTCAACTTCATAACCCCATATCCCAGAATTTGCCAGTTAACAATTTCTTCTTTTTTAATTATTTTAATTGGAGAATAATTACAGTATGTAAAGAATAGACTTTTGGTCTCCGTGGGAGACGGTGAGGGTGGGATTATTCGAGAAAATAGCACTGAAACATGTATATTAACATATGTAAACTAGATGAATAGTGCAATTTCAATGCATGAAGCAGGGCACTCCAAGCCCGTGCTCTAGGACAACCCAGAGGGATTGGGTGGGGAGGGAGGTGGGAGGGGGGTTCAGGATGGGAAAACAGTTTCTTCTTAATTTCTCCTTCCAGAAATGTTTCTCCTCATAAAACTCTATATGTGAAGTATCCATTATGTATTTTAACACAAATAGGATCATCCTATACCCAATTTTGTAATTTTCATTTTTTCATTTTAAATTAGGTCAATACATTTAGATCTTCATTTTCCTTTTAGTGCCTGAATAGCATTACATATACAGATAAGCCATAATTTACTTTACCTACTAATGAACATTTATACTGTTGCCTTTCTTTCTTCTTGCTGTTAAAATAGCATTGTGATGAACACCTTTCAATATACATTTTTTTTTCGACTTAAGCAAATACATTTATTCTATAAATTCCAAGCAGGAATCCTAAACTGTTTTGAAAAACATTCTTCAGTTGAATCAGATGCCCAAATGTTCCATTCTAACAACTCACAGATTAAGAAAGGATGATGTGGTGTTGATATAACATGTTCTATTGAATTAGGCAATTTTCTATTAATCTATTGCTACGTAACAAACTACTCCAAAACTTTATGGCTTAAAACAAAAACACTTGTTTATTTAGTTCAGAAATCTGTGACTTGTTCAGGGCTGGGCTAGGAAGGCTTATGTCTGCTCCACACAGCATCAGGTGGGCATGGCTTGGCTAAGGGATGAGACCCAGTTAAGATGACTCACTCAATTGGTTGGAGCTGGTTTTCAGTCTGAAGGTCAGCTTGGCCTGAGGGATAGGGATACTCGTTTTCTCTCCATAAGGATGGAGCTAGGTGAAAGCTGTTGCTTTTTACAACCTGGTCTCAGAAGCCTCATAGTGTCCCACCTGCTGTACTATATTCATTAAACTAGTCACAAAAGCTCTTCCAGGGCTTAAGAGGACATCTGATGGAAATATGGTAAGGTTTTTTAAAAAGCAAGTGGATTGGGAAATATTACAGCCACAGTCAAAAACATCTTCTTCAACTCTAGATAAACAAATAGTTCAAAATATTATATGTTTACTTTTGGAACAAGGACATCTAAGTTTTACTGTTTTTCCTTTTCCTTTGATTAGGAAAAACTATTCTACCAGAACCATTAGATTGTTTCCTTTATAGATATGCAATATTTATGATAGTCCCAACTATGACTGAAAACTCTGGTAAATCAATTTTTATTTAATTGATGAGAAGCTATTTTGCTTTTCCATTCTCCTCTACTTAGCATAGCACCTAGTCATAGTAGTAATCATTATTATTAAGATATTATATTATCACTTGACTGATAAGGAAATCTATGTGTGAATAGGTAAAGCACCTTTTCTAAAATCATAGAAGTGGTACAACTAGGGATGAATCTAGATCACTGTACTAACCCTACGTTCTTACTGCTAATTAAACTTTCTAAAGCATCGGTCAAATGTTTTGTTACATTATGCTTATTGGTAGGAAAATCTTTAGTCATGGTTGTCATTCTGTCTAAAAGACTGTTTAAACTAATAGAATAAAACAGGATACAAAGAGACAATGTGAGAAGAACTAATATATTGTGTTGCTTCTTCTCCATTCTTCTCCTAGTTCAATTTCATGGCTCTATAATGTAACGCACACTGATTAAATGTCATATTAAGATAAGAAGTTAGTAGCTAGAAGGAACCACAGAAATCGTGCCAGTGAATAAAAGAAACCACAGAAAGCTTCTTGCAGGAAGCTGATCTTGCCCAATGAAATGAAGGAAAGATCTTTTGTGAAGACTCTGACAGAGTTAGTTCCCAAAACTGGTTGTGCATCAAAGTCACCTGAGCAGCTTAGTACTCAGTACTCAGACCTGACTGAAGGAGACTCAGATTCAATTGGAAGAAAGTAGGGCCTGAGAATATGATGTATCACATCAGGTAAATCTGATGTAATAAGCCTTTAGACCTCTTTTGAAAAACAAGCTTAGGGTACTCTTCATGGGTTTTCTGTTTTGTATTTTTCTTTAACATTTTTTTTTTTTTAATTTTGATGTCTTTCTCTCTTGTCATCAGGTTTTTCTCTGGCTTCCTTTTTTAATATATACAAGGTAATACCTGTTCTTTAATAGAAGCCAAGATTCTGATTCATTCTTTAGCAATTATCATATTAGGTTATTATAATATCTTTTATGCCAAATAAGATGAAACTCTATTTTTGATGTTTTTGTTGGAAATGAAAATGGATAAGCCTCCTAGAGTATATGACTTTTTTTCTTCCTGGCTTCCTTTTTTCAGAATACAGTACCTACAAGGTGATGGCTATTCAACAGAAACAAATATCTTACTCTTTTTTTTTTCTTGGTACTCATTTTATTAACTTATTGTAGTGTCTTTAATGCCGAATCAGAAAAAACACTATTTCTGTATTTTAATTAACATTTCCAGTTACCAGTGAGATGAAGCACCTTTTCATATGTTTATTTGACATTCAGGTTTTCTCCTCTATAGATTGCCTGTTTTTAACCTTTGCACGTTATGGGTAGTTTTCTTTTCCTTATTGATTACATATGACTTGGATATTACCAGAAATTCTTTGTCTTTTTAAGCACTGCAGATACATCTCCCAGAGAACATCAGTCCAAACTGGGAGGCACTTTGTAGACTATAGTTGCAGGTGAGTGCAAGGGGACCTCATTGAATCAGAGGTAGGACAGAGCCCTCATACTGAGCATGAAAAACAGGGGCACGGGAAAGGAAAGGGGAAGAGACAGCCCACCTCACAGAGCACTGTATTTTTTTTTTTTCCACAGTTCAAATAAATGACAGAAGAGGAAGCTCCGGAATCCTGAAGCTAGAAAACCTACACTGACAGTCTTGCCCTCTAGTATAGGCAAACTCAACTCGCTAAAATATAAGCAATAAGAAAGAAAAGTAGTCAAACCCACTTATTGGAAAATTATGAACAGAATAACATTCTTTCAAGCAGTGAAAATATGCCAGAGCGACATGCCTACAAAATAAAGAAAAACTATATCTACTATTGGAAACAAATAAGCTTAAAGAAATTGAGAAGATAATAGAGGTTTAAAATAATAACTTAAATTAGAATCAAAATAACTCAGAAATAATATTATTAGAGAAAAGAAAAGGAAAAGATTTGAAAATGGAACTTACAAAAACAAGGAACATATTAGAAATTTCAAAATATATATCTTTAGAAATAAAGGTTAAACTAAAAATAATACATTGGTGAATAAATGGAAAGGAGAGAAATATTTATTTAAAAAGGACTTAAGGGAATTCCCTGGCCATCCAGTGGTTAGGACTCTGCACTTTCACTGCTGAGGGCCAGGTTCAATTCCCTGGCTGGAGAACTAAGCTGTATGGCACAGCCAGAAAAAAAAAAAAGAAAAGAAAAACAGATTTAAGAGCAAATAACACAGAACATTAACAAACTGTATGTATGTGTGTGTGTGTGTGTTTAAATATCCAAAGAAGAAAATCAAAGCAATTGAACAAATACTAAAAAAAAAACCATTAAAGAAAATCTTCCAAAATAAAAGTTAACTCAAAATTACATACTGAAAAGATACAATGCATATTCTGGAAAATCAACCCAGAATGATTGATATCAAGGCACATTGTAGTACAATAATTAGCATTCAAAGAAAAAGAGAAATGCATTAAAAGTAGATATTCAATAATAAGGAATTCTAAAGCCTCTTTCAGTTAGAAAATTTAAAATTATGCTATCACACAACCCTTGCCAGCCCAGGTTCAATGCGTGATACTGGATGCTTGGGGCTGGTGCACTGGGACAACCCAGAGGGATGGTACGGGGAGGGAGGAGGGAGGGGGGTTCAGGATGGGGAACACATGTATACCTGTGGCAGATACATGTTGATGTATGACAAAACCAATACAATATTGTAAAGTAATTAACCTCCAATTAAAATAAATACTTATTTTTAAAAATTAAATTAAAAAAAGTACAAATACAAAAATAATTAGAAAAAATTTTAAAGAACATTAGTGAAAACAGCATTTCAGAATCCATGGGATATAGCCATTGTAGTTATCTGAGTCAAATTATAGCATGAAGTACCTATATCAATTCAAAGAAAAGTATGAATTTAATAAATCATATTAGAAGTTATAGCCAATTCAATTATACAAAATGAAGCAACTAGAGGATTCAGAATTGTAAAGAAAGACATAAACCTACCTCTGTTTGCAGATTACAAAATTAAGTCTCTGGAAACCTAGAACAGCAAAAGGATTTAATATAATCACAAACTAATGGTAAAGTCAGTGTAGAAAACAAATAATCTCTATAGTAGTTTAAACAAAATGTAGTTAAGAGACGTGATGGATGAGAAAAATCCAAATAAAATAGGGAGGAAGAAGAGATACAGAAAAGAAAAAAAGAGAAAAATAAGAAAAAGAAATAGTCACAGCCTAGTAAGTAACCAAAGAATTTCAAATGAATGAAAACTCTTCTTCCTCCTTGAGTTGAAAAACCTCACATTAAATCTATGGCAGTATTCCCAACCTGTCTGACTTCAGACTATACTACAAAGCTACAGTCAACAAGACAGTATGGTACTGGCACGAAGACAGAAATATAGATCAATGGAACAAAATAGAAAGCCCATAGGTAAATCCACACACGTATGGACATGTTATTTTTGACAAAGGAGGCAAGAATATACAACAGAGAAAAGACAATCTCTTTAACAAGTGGTACTGGGAAAACTGGTCAACCACTTGTAAAAGAATGAAACTAGAACACTTTCTAACACCATACACAAAAAAAAGCTCAAAATGGATTAAAGATCTAAATGTAAGACCTGAAACTATAAAATTCCTGGAGGAAAACATAGGCAAAACACTCTCTGACATAAATCACAGCAGGATCCTCTATGATCCACCTCCCAGAGTAATGGAAATAGAAGCAAAAATAAACAAGTGAGACCTAATTAAACTAAAAAGCTTTTGCACAATGAAGGAAACTATAAGCAAGGTGAAAAGACAGACTTCAGAATGGGAAAAAAAAATAATAGCAAATGAAACAACTGACAAAGAATTAATCTCAAAAATATTTACAAGCAGCTCCTGTAGCTCAATTCCAGAAAAAAAAAAAAAACACACACACACACAATCAAAAAATGGGCCAAAGAACTAAATAGACATTTCTCCAAGGAAGACATACAGATGGCTAACACATGAAAAGAGGCTCAACATCACTCATTATCAGAGAAACACAAATCAAAACCACAATGAGGTACCATCTCACACTAGCCAGAATGGCTGCTATCCAAAAGTCTACAGACAATAAATGCTGGAGAGGGTGTAGAGAAAAGGGAATCCTCTTACACTGTTGTTGGGAATGCAAACTAGTACAGCCACTATGAAGAACAGTGTGGAGATTCCTTAAAACCTGGAAATAGAACTGCCATATGACCCAGCAATCCCACTGCTGGGCATACACATGCAGCAGAGAGACACATGTAACCCAATGGTCATCACAGCACTGTTTACAATAGCCAGGACATGGAAGCAACCTAGATGTCCACTGGCAGACAAATGGATAAGAAAGCTATGGTACATATACACAATGGAATATTACTCAGTTATTAAAAAGAATGCATTTGAATCAGTTCTAATGAGGTGGATGAAACTGGAGTCTATTATACACAGTGAAGTAAGTCAGAGTATATTAAGGCATATATATGGAATTTATAAAGATGGTAACAATGACCCTATATGCAAGGCAGAAAAAGAGACACAGATGTAAAGAACAGACTTTTGGACTCTGTGAGAGAAGGCGAGGGTGGGATGATTTGAGAAAATAGCATTGAAACATGTATATTATCATATGTGAATAGAGTGCCAGTCCAGATTTGATGCATGAGACAGGGTGCTCAGGGCTGGTGCACTGGGATGACCCTGAGGGATGGGATGGGGAGGGAGGTGGGAGGGAGATTCAGGATGGGAAACACATGTACACACATGGCTGATTCATGTCAATGTATTGCAAAAACTACTACAATATTGCAAAGTAATTAGCCTCCAATTTAAATAAATAAATTAATTTTTTAAAATCTATGTCAGTTTTCTCTAAATTAATTTATAAATTTCCAATTAAAATATCAGCATATGATTTACAAGATAGACAAGTTTACTATAAAGCTAATTTGGTAGAATCAAGAAATACCAGAAACCAGAAAACCCAACAAAAGAATAGTAAGTGGGGGCTGGCCCTATCAGATATAAAAATACATTTAAAAACCTCTAAAATAGTAAGTTCAAACTACCACACAATTGCAGTCATCTTACACGCTAGCAAAGTAATGCTCAAATTTCTCCAAGCCAGGTTTCAACAAAACATGAACTTCCAGATGTTTAAGCTGGATTTAGAAAAGGCAGAGGAACCAGAGATCAAATTGCCAACATCTGTTGGATCACTGAAAAAGCAAGGGAGTTCCAGAAAAACATCTATTTCTGCTTTATTGACTACACCAAAGCCTTTGACTATGTGGATCACAGCAAACTGTGGAAAACTCTTCAAGAGATGGGAATACGAGATCACCTTACCTGCCTCCTGAGAAATCTGTATGCAGGTCAAGAAGCAACAGTCAGACATGGACATGGAACAACAGACTGGTTCCAAATTGGGAAAGGAGTACATCAAAGCTGTATATTGTCACCCTACTTATTTAACTTCTCTGCAGAGTACATCATGCGAAATGCCAGGTGGGATGAAGCACAAGCTGGAATCAATATTGCCAGGGGAAGTATCAATAACCTCAGATATGTAGATGACACTACCCTTACGGCAAAAAGTGAAGAACTGAAGAGCCTCTTGATGAGAGTAGGGGAGAGTGAAAAAGCTGGCTTAAAACTAAACATTCAGAAAACTAACATCATGGCAGCCCCATGGCTTTGTGGCAAATACATGGGGAAACAATGGAAACAGTGACAGACTTTATTTTCTTGGGCTCCAAAATCACTACAGATGGTGACTGCAGCCATGAAATTAAAAGATGCTTGCTCCTTCGAAGAAAAGCTATAAAAAAACCTAGACAGCATACTAAAAAGCAGAGATATTACTTTGCCAACAAAGGACCATCTAGTCAAAGCTATGATTTTTCCAGTAGTCACATATGGATGTGAGAGTTGGACCATAAAGGAAAAGCTGAGTGCTGAAGAACTGATGGTTTTGAACTGTGGTGCTGGAGACGACTCTTCAGAGTCCCTTGAGCTACATGATCAAACCAGTCAATCCTAAAGGAAATGAGTCCTGAATATCCATTGGAAGGACTGATGCTGAAGCTGAAACTCTGACACGCTGGCCACTTGATGCACAGAACTGATTCTTTGGAAAAGACCCTGATGCTGGGAAAGATTGATGGCAGGAGGAGAAGGGAAGGACAGAGAATGAGATGGTTGGATGGCATCACAGACTCAATGGACATGAGTTTAAGCAAGCCCCAAGAGTTGGTGAAGGACGGGGAAGCCTGGCACGCTGCAGTCCATGGGGTCGCAAAGAGTTGGACACGACTGAGCAACTGAACTGAACTGAACTGAAAAAAGTAAGTATGGTATTGGTGCACAGATAATCAGTCTAATAATATTAACAGAAAATACAAAAATAGATTCAATAGTATATGATAATTTGTTTGACAAAAGCAATAATGCAATAAGTAGAGAAAAGATTTTTTTTTAATGTGGTATTGAGGTAACTGGATAGCTTAATAGAAAAAGATAAAGTTGGATTCATTTCTCATGCCATAAGCTCCAAATGGATCAAATGTCTAAATAGAAATTATACATATAAATATTAATATTAGAGGAAAGTTGAAGTGACTTCCTCTATAGCTGCAAGGAGAAAAATCTTTCATTACTATGACTAAAAATTCAGAGAAAAATGAGAAAAGACTGAGATATCTGATACTGTATAAACAAAACTTTTATCTGAAGGAAAAAAATCATGAATACAAGGTTTTTTAAAAAGTAGAAAGCTAGGGGAAAGTTTATAACTTACTTCACAGATAAAAGGTTGATACCCATAATAAAGAGTGTCAAAAAATAAAGAACTCCAAAATTGCAACTCACTGCTGAACAACCATCAACAGGAGAATGTTGGATCCCACCACAAAAGATACCCCATGTCCAAGGGCAAAGGGGAAGTCCCAACAAGAGAGTAGAAGGGGCAAAATCACATTTAGAATCAAACCCCATACCTGCCAGAGACGCTCAGAGGGCTCAAACAAAACCTTATGTGCCCCAGGACCCAGAGACCCCACAGAGACTGAGCCAGACCTGTCTTTGAGTGTTTGAGTGTCTCCTGAGGAGGCACAGGTCAGCAGAGACCTGCCACGGGGACAGGGGCTCTGGCTGCAGCAGACTTGGGTCACACAGCATGTGGCATAAGCCCTCTTGGAGGAGGTCACCATTAGCCCCACTATAGAGCCACCAAGAAGATGATCCACAAACTATAAAACAATTATACCAAAGAAATTCTTGCACTGTTAATAACGTTCTTGGGCCCATAACAGATTTCCCAATCTGCGGATCTGGCAAAGGGACTGAGAATCCCCAGGGAATTTGACTTTGGAGGTAGGTGGGATTTGATTACAGAACTTCCACAGGACTGGGGAAACAGACCCTTAGAGGGCACAAACAAAACCTTGTGCGCAGCAGGAGTCAGGAGAAAGGAGCAGTATCCATACAAGAGACTGACCCAGACTTGCCTGTGAGTCTCCAGGAGTCTCCAGCAGAGGCATGGGTCGACAGTGGCCTGCTGTGGAGTCAGGAGCACTGACAACAGTCTGTGCATAGGTCCTTTTGAAGGAGATCCCCATTACCATCATTACTCCTACCATAGTTTGGCCTCAGGACAAACAAACAACAGAGAGGGAACACAGACCCACCCATGAAGAGAAAATTGGATTAAAGATTTACTGAGCATGGCCCTACCTATCAGAACAAGATCCAGATTACCCCACTGTCAGTCTCTCCCATCAGGAAGCTTCCACAAACCTCTTTTCCTTATCCATCAGAGGGCAGACAGAAAGAAAACCAAAATCACAGAAAACAAACAGACTGATCACATGGATCACAGCCTTGTCTAACTCAATGAAACTATGAGCCAGGCCATGTAGGGCCACCCAAAATGGACAGGTCATGGTGGAGAGTTCTGACAAAACATGGTCCACTGGAGAAGGGAATGGCAAACCACTTTAGTACTCTTGCCTTGAGAACCCCATAAATAGTATGAAAAGGCAAAAAGATATAATACTGAAAGATGAACTCCCCAGGGTTGGAAGGTACCCAATATGCTATTGGAGAAGACTGGAGAAACAACTCCAGAAAGAATGAAGAGATGGAGCCAAAGCAAAAATAATGCCCAGTTGTAGATATACCAGTGATGGGAGTAAAATCTGATGCTGCAAAGAACAATATTGCATAGGAACTTGGAATATTAGGTCCATGTAACAAGGTTAATTGGAAGCAGTCAAACAGGAGATAGCAAGAGTGAACTTAAATATTTTAGAATCAGTGAGCTAAAATAAACACAATGGGTGAATTTAATTCAGATGACAATTATATATACTACTGTAGGCAAGAATCCCTTAGAAGGAATGGAGAAGCCCTCATAGTCAACAAAAGAGTCTGAAATGCAGTGCTGTGCTGTGCTTAGTTGCTCAGTCATGTTCAACTCTTTGCGACCCCCATGGACTATAGCCCTCCTGGCTCCTCAGTTCATGGGCATTCTTTAGGCAAGAATTAGTAGAGGGGGTTTGAACCCAGGTCTCCAGTACTGCATGTGGCTTCTTTACCATCTGAGCCACCAGGGAAGCTCCTGAAATGCAGTACTTGGGTGCAGTCTCAACAATGACAGAATGATCTCAGTTCATTTCAAAGACAAATTCATTCAATATCACATAATCCAACTCTATGCCCCAACACTAATGCCAAAGAAGCTGAAGTTGAAGGGTTTCATGATGACCTATAAGACCTTCTACAACTAACATCAAAAAAGATGCCCTTTTCATCGTAGGGGACCAGAATGCCAAAGCAGGAAGTCAAGAGATACCTGGAGTAACAGGCAAGTTTGGACTTGGAGTGCAAAATGAAGCAGGGCAAAGGCTAACAAAGTTTGCCAAGAGAACTCACTGGTCATAGCAAACACCCTCTTCCAACAACACAACAGATGACTCTACCCATAGACATCATCAGGTGGTCAATACCAAAATCAGATTGATTATATTCTTTGCAGCTAAAGATGGAGTATCTCTGTACAGTCAGCAAAAAACAAGACTGGGAGCTGACTGTAGCTCAGATCATGAACTCCTTATTGTAAAATTCAGACTTAAATTGAAGAAAGTAGGGAAAACCACTGACTATTCAGGAATGACCTAAATCAAGTCCCTTATGATTACACAGTAGAAGTGACAAATCGATTCAAGGGATTAGATCTGATAGACTAAGTGTCTGATGAACTATAGACGGAGGTTCATGACATTGTATAGCAGACAGGGATCAAGACCATCCCCAAGAAAAAGAAATGAAAAAAAGCAAAACAGTTGTCTGAGGAGGGCTTACAAATAGCTGAGAAAAGAAGAAGAGCTAAAGGCAAAGGAGAAAAGGAAAGATATACCCATCTGAATGCAGAGTTCCAAAGAATAGCAAGGAGAGATAAGAAAGCCCTCCTCAGTGATCAGTGCAAAGAAATAGAGGAAAACAATAAAATGGGTAAGACTAGAGATCTCTTCAAGCAAATGAGAGATACCAAGGGAATACTTCATGCAAAGATGGGCTCAATAAAGGACAGATATGGTATGGACCTAAGAGAAACAAAAGATATTAAGAAGAGGTGGCAAGAATACACAGAAGAACTACACAAAAAAGATTTTCATGACCCAGATAACGACGATGGTGTGATCACTCACCTAGAGCCAGACATCCTGGAATGCAAAGTCAAGTGGGCCTTAGAAAGGATCACTACGAACAAAGCTAGTGGAGGTGATGGAATTCCAGTTGAGCTATTGAAAATCCTAAAAGATGATGCTGTGAAAGTGCTGCACTCAATATGCCAGCAAATTTGGAAACTCAGCAGTGGGCACAGGACTAGAAAAGGTCAGTTTTCACTCCACTCCCAAAGAAAGACAATGCCAAAGAATGTTCAAACTACCACACAATTGCACTCATCTCACACGCTAGCCAAATAATGCTCAAAATTCTCCAAGCTAGGCTTTAACAGTACATAAACTGAGAACTTCCAGATGTTCAAGCTGGATTTAGAAAAGGCAGAGGAACCAGAGATCAAATTGCCAACATCTGCTGGATCATCAACAAAGCAAGAGAGTTCCAGAAAAACATCTACTTCTGCTTTACTGACCGCACCAAAGCCTTTGACTGTGTGGATCACAATAAACTGTGGAGAATTCTTAAAAAGATGGGAATACCAGACCACCTGACCTGCCTCCTGAGAAATCTGTATGCAGGTCAAGTAGCAACAGTTAGAACCAGACATGAAATGACAGACTGGTTCAAAATTGGGAAAGAAATATGTCAAAGCTGTATATTGTTACCCTGCTTATTTAACTTATACGCAGAGTTTATCACGCAAAATACCAGACTGGATGAAGCACAAGCTGGAATCAAGATTGCCTGGAGAAATATCATGATCAGATATGCAGATGACACCATCATTATGGCAGAAAGTGAAGAGGAACTAAAGAGCCTCTTGATGAAAGTAAAGGAGGAGAGTGAAAAAGCTGGCTTAAAACACAGCACTCAAAAAACTGAGTACATGGCATCTGGTTCCATCACTTCATGGCAAATACATGGGGAAACAATGGAAACAGTAAGAACTTTATTTTCTTGGGCTCCAAAATCACTGCAGATGGTGACTGCAGCCATGAAATTAAGACACTTGCCTCTTGGAAGAAAAGCTATGACCAACCTAGACAGCATACTAAAAAGCAGAGACATTACTTTGCCAACAAAGGTCTGTCTAGTCAAAGCTATGGTTTTTCCAGTAGTCATGTATGGATGTGAGAGAAGGACCATAAAGAAAGCTGAGTGCTGAAGAATTGATGGTTTTGTATAGTGGTGTTGGGAAAGACTCTAGAGTCTCTTGGACTGCAAGGAGATCAAATCAGCCAATCCTAAAGGCAATCAGTCTTGAATATACATTGGAAGGACTGATGCTGAAGCTGAAGCTCTAATACTTTGGCCACCTGATGCAAAACACTGACTCATTCAAAAAGACCCTGATGCTGGAAAAGATTGAAGGCAGGAGGAGAAGGGGATGACAGAGGATGAGATGGTTGGATGGCATCACTGACTCGATGGACATGAGTTTGAGTAAGCTCGGGAGTTGTTGATAGACAGGGAAGGCTGGCATGCTGCAGCCCATGGGGTCGCAAAGAGTTGGAAACGACTGAGTGACTGAATTGAAAAATAAAGAATTTTGATCCACTTCCTAGAGTAATTAAAAATAAATAAATAAATAAATAAATAAGTAAGCAATTGGGACCTAATGAACCTTTAAAGCTTTTACACAGCAAAGGGAACTAAATAAAACAATAAGATAACCCTCAGAATGGGAGAAAATATTTGCAAAGGAAGAAACTGACAAGGGATTAATCTTCAAAATATACAAACTGCTCATGCAGTGCAATATCAAAAAATCCCAAATAATCTAATCAAAAAATGGACAGAAGATCTAAATAGACATTTCTCCAAAGAAGATATACAGATGGCCAAAAAGTACATGAAAAAATGCTTAACATCGTTAATTATTAGAGTAATACAAAACTACAAAAATGTATCACCTCACACCAGTCAGAACTGCCATATTCAAAAAAATCTACAAACAATAGATACAGGAGAGAATATGGAGAAAAGAGAATCTTCCTACACTGTTGGTGGGAATGTAAACTGGTATATCTACTATGGAGAAGAGTATGAAAGATCCTCAAAAAATTAAAAATAGAACTACCATATGACCCAGCAATCCCACTTCTGGGCACATACCCAGAAAAACGATAATTCAACAAGATACATTTACCCACAATGTTCACTGAAGCACTATTTACAATAGCCAGGACTTAGAAGCAGCATAAATGTCCATTAACAAAGGAATGGATATATGTGGTACATATATACAATGGAATATTTTTTTTTACAATGGAATATTAATCAGCTATAAAAAAGAAGAAAATAATGCCATTTGCAGCAACATGGATGGACATAGAGATTGTTATACTGAGTGAACTAAGTAACAGAAAGACAAATATAATATGATATCACTAACACGTGGAATCCAAAACACAAGGTACAAACGAACTTATTACAAAACAGAAGTAGAGTCATGGAGGTAGAAAAGAAAGTTGCACTTGCCAGGGGATGGTCCAGGAAGGGATAAACAGAGAGACTGGGACTGACATATGCACACTGCTATATATAAAATGGGGCTTCCCAGGTGGTGCTGGTGGTAAAGAACCCACCAGCCAAGGCAGGAGATGCAGGAAACTCAGGTTCGATCGCCTGGGTCGGGAAGATCCCCTGGAGGAGGGTATGGCAACCCACTCCAGTATTCTTGCCTGGAGAACCCCATGGACACAGAAGCCTGGCAGGCTTTGGTCCATAGGGTCACAAAGAGTCAGACACAACTGAAACGACTTAGCATGCACGCACGCATATATAAAATAGATAACTAATAAGAACCAGCTGTATAGCACAGGGGACTCTACTCAATATTCTGCAATGGCCCATGTGGGATAAGAATCTTAAAAAAAGAGTGGATATATGTATATGTATAACTGATTAAGCTAACATAACACAGTAAATCAACTATTGTCCAGTGGTTAAGTCATGTTTGACTCTTAGCAACCGCATGAACTGCTGCACTGCAAACTTCCCTGTCCTTTACTATCTCCCTGAGTTTGTGCAAACTCATGTCCATTGAGTCAGTGATCCCATCCAACGATCTCATACTCTGTCGCCCCCTTTTCCTCTTGCCCTCAATCTTTCCCAGCATCAGGTGGCCAAAATATTGGAGCTTCAGCTTCAGTATCAATCCTTCCAATGAATATTCTGGGTTTATTTCCTATAGGATTGACAGTTTTGATCTCCTTGCAGTACAAGAGACTCTCAAGAGTCTTCTCCAGCATCACAGTTTGAAAGCATCAGTTCTTCAGCTCTTAGCCTTCCTTATGGTCCAACTCTCACATCTGTTAGTGACTACTACAAAAACCATAGCTTTGACCATATGGACATTTGTTGGCAAAGTAAGGTCTCTGTTTTTTAATACACTGTGTAGGTTTGTCATTGTTTTTCTTCCAAAGATCACATGTCTTTTAATTTCATGGCTGCAGTCACCATCCGCAGTGATTTTGGAGCCCAAGAAAATAAAATCTGTCACTGTTTCTACTTTTTCCCCATCTGTTTGCCATGAAATGATGGGACCAGATGCCATGATCTTAGTTTTCTGAATGTTGAGTTTTAAGCCACCCTTTTCATTCTCTTCTTTCACATTCATCAAGAGGCTCTTTAGTTCCTCTTCACTTTCTGTCAACTATACTCCAGTAAAATTTTTTTATATAAACAAAAATAAAGAAGAAATCAGTGGCTCATTAAAGAATCCTCCCTGCAATGCAAGGGTCAGGGTTCAATCCCTGATCCAAGAAGGTCCCATGAGTGCACAGCAACAAGGTCCATGTGCCACAACTATTGAGCCTGTGCTCTAGAACCTGCCATTATTGAGCCCACTTGCCCTTGAGCCCATGCTCTGCAACAATAGAAGCCACCGCAACGAGAAGCCAGCATATGGCAACTAAAAAAGTAGCACTTACTGCAACTAGAGAAAAACCTTCACAGCAACAAAGATCCAGCACAGCCAAAAATAAATATATAAAATTCTTAAAAAGAAGAAAACCAACAATTCTTGAGAAGAATGAGCTGAAGTAGACAGCTCTCAGAGAAAGAAATACAAATGGATCTTAACAGATGAAAGGATCTTAGCCTGACTCACACACAAAAAAGTACAAATTAAAAATCTACTGAGAATACTGTTCACCTATCAAATGAGTAAAATTTCAAAGTTTTATAGCATACTCTGTTGTCTAGGTTAAGCAGAACAGGCACTCTCATTCATTGTTAGGAAAATTTCCTAGCCAACAAAGAATGAACTATAATATACACAACAAAATTGATGAATCTGAAAAAAAAATACTGAGTACAAGAAGCAAGACACAAAAGAGTACATCTTATATGATTCCATTTATGTAAATACTAAAACTGGTAAAACAAAACTATAGAGAAAAAAAGTAGATCAAGGATTGACAGTTCTGGGAATTAACTGCAAGATAACACATTTAGAGCTAAGAAAGTAATCTATACCTTGACTGAAATGGTGGTTGTATTTGTCAAAACTTGTCAAATTATAAAATGAATGCATTTAATTTTATATAAATTATACATCAATAAAGTTGATGTTTTTAGAAAAAATCTATTAGAGTTACACTGAATAAAGAAAGGCAGTGTAAGGAAAGGGAAGGGAGAGGAGGGAGGGAGAAACAAACAAACAAATTTCGTTCATACAAAACAGAACGAGAAAAAAGGAACAAAGATCAGATGGACAAAAACAAAGAGAAGACAGAAGAAGATAAACTACCTCAGAAATTATACTATGTAAATGGACTAAATACTCCAATTAAAGACAAAGATTGTAGGACCACCTAAAAACACAAGAACTAACTATATGCTATTTATAAATGTGAAATTAGAAGAATGGGGGAAGATACACCTTGAAAACACTAACAACAATGCATTTATGTGGCAATATTAAAATTAGATAAGCAAACTTCGAGTTTCTCTGGTGGTTCAGATGGTAAAGAATCCACTTGCAATTCAGGAAATCCAGCTTCATTCCCTGGGTTGAAAAGGTCTCCTGGAGAAGGGAATGGCTACCACTCCAGTATTTGTGCCTGGAGAATTCCAAGGACAGAGGAGTCTGGTGGGCTACAGTCCATGGGATCACAGAGTCGGACACAGCTTAGTGTCTAACATTTTTCAGTTTTTTCAAGCCAACATTAAGGTAAGAAGTACTACTAATAATAAAAGATATTAAGATAGGTCAATTTTAACACCTATTTTAAGATAGGTCAATTCAACAGTAAGAAAAAACCCTACATTTTAAATCTACTAATAGCATAATTCAAAATATATATGTACTCCTATGTTCACAGCAGCACTATTCACAATAGCCAAGACATGGAAACAACCTAAATGTCCATCAACAGATGAATGGATACAGATGTGGTGCATATACATGATGGAATACTACTCAGTTATAAGAAAGAATGAAATATGCCATTTACAGAAACATGGATGGACCTAGAAATCATACTAGTCAGAAAGAGAAAGACAAATACCATATGATATCAGTTATATGTGAAATGTAAAATACGGCACAAATGAACCTACCTATGAATCAGAAACAGACTTACGGACACAGAGAACAAACCTGTGGGAGGGGGTTGGGGGAGGGATGGAGTAGGAAGTTGGAGTCAGCAGATGCAAACTATCACATATAGAATGGGTAAACAACAAAATCCTACTCTATAGTACAGACAGCTATATTCAATATCCTGTGACAAGCCATAATGGATAAGAATATAAAAAAGAATGTGTATGTGTATATACATATATATGTGTATACATATATATATATATGTACAGCAGAAATTAACACAACCATATAAATCAACTATACTTCAATTTTTAAGAAATTAAATAAATTAAAAGCATTTCTAAATTGAAAAGAAAAATAATTGGAAAATTTCACAAATATTTTGAAATTAAGCAATACATTTCTCTATGACCTATACATTAAAAAAAAAACCATAATGAAAAATGGAAAATAAAAATATGGCATAGCCAAATTTGTGGACTAAAATTGAAAATAATTATGGAAAAAAATTAAATCTATATATATATACACATATGTCCATGGCATGCAACAGGTGGGTCTTAGTTCCCTGACTAGAGATAGAACCCATGCCCCTTGCAGTGGAAGCAGAGGCTTAACCACTGGATCACCAGGGAAATCCTAAACATACATATTTTTTAAAATGAAAGAATGAGAATCAGTTTCCTTAGCTTCCATCTCAAGAAGCTAGAAAAAGGAAAAAAAGAACATAGATTAAGCCCCCAAAAGAAGAAAGGACAAAATAAAGATAAGAACAGAAAGTAATGAAATAGAGAGCAGATAGAAAATAAAGAAAATCAAAAGAGCCAAAAGTTGATTCTTTGAGAATATAATGCACAACTCCCTAGCAAGACTGAACAAGATAAAAAGAGGATATCTAACATTAGGAATAAAAATGGAGAATATCACTAGAGATCTTACATATATTAAAAGATAATTAGAGAATATTGTGAATAATTTTATGCCAGTAATTTTGATAATTTAGATAAAATAAATTCCTTGAAAAAGACAAGTAATCAAAAATTTACATGAGTAAATAGAAAATCTAAATAGTTCTATATCTGATTAAAAAAAAAAAACACTAAAACTTGAACATAGGGCTTCCCTGGTGGTCCAGTGGTTAGAAATCTGCCTTGCAGTGTAGGGGACACAGGTTTCCTCCCTGTTGTGAGAAGATACCACATGCCGAGAAGCAACTAAGCCCATGAGCCATAACTCCTGAGCCCACATGCTGCAACTACTGAAGCCTGCTAAGTACCCAGAGCCTGCGCTCTGCAACAAGAGAAACCACCGCAATGAGAAGCCTGTGCACCACACAAAGAGTATTTCCTGATCGCAGCACCTAGAGAAACCCTGCATACAGCAACAAAGACCCACCACAGTCAAAAAATAAAATAACTAAATCTTTAAAAACATTAAAAACTTGAATATATACTTTAAACTCCTCCTAGTCCAAGAAGGAAGAAATATGGTGAATCTGACAAAAATTATATCAGAGGAAAAAAATGAGCATTTCCCAACTTATTTAATTAACCTGGTATAATTTCACCAAAATACATAAGGACATCACAGGAAAGTAAAACACAGACAACTATATCTCATGAATGTAGACGCAGTAATTCTAAGCAAACAAATAAAAAGTCAAAGTCAAAACCATCAATATGGAAAAAATAATAATCATGATCAGATGGTTTTATTGCAGGAACATAAGATTGGCTTTATATTCAAAATTCAATGTAATTCAGTGCATCAGCAAAATGAATGAAAAACACATTATGATGAGTATATACCATTATTCAATAACAGAAACCAAGACTCCTTCCAGAAAGGACTGATTCTAGGGCTGGGACAGGGAAAATAAGCAACATAAACCTGGAGTATATTGTCATGCCAGATAGCAAGGAAATAAAAAACAGAGGCAAGCCAAAAGGACACAGGAGCCCACCTGAAAGAGCTCACAATGGCCAAAGCTGGGACAATTTGAGCAACAATGTAAGTGATACAATATTATACAGTAAATGACTTCATACTGATATAAATGATTCAATAAATATAGAAGAGACAAATATTTTTTAGAGAAGAATTCCAAACTATATATCTAAATACTAATGTTGGAAAAAGCAATCTCATGCATGTAATCCATCCACCCACACTGGGCCACTAAGACTGGGTCTTGGGCCTGAAACACTTCCTTAGTAATGGTAAAGGGCCCACACAGCTGTGCCAGGCTTATTGCCTTGTGTGAGAATATTTCTCCAATTCTCAGGCTCAATGAGTGGTTTGGTTTTTTTTTTTCCTGCTTAAACATGTATATCGATAGCCAACACCTCTAGTTTTCAGTATTTCAGACTCCATAGGAGAGGTGGGGGAATCCTTCTGCAGCAGGAGAGGGGTCACTTGCCCCAAGTTGGCTAGGGGCACTGACTCGCTGTGAGGGATCAAGGCATAGTATTGGAGCTGATCTTGCTTGGTCTCTTCTCTGTGTGAGTAGAGTGTCCTATCCGGTGCTTGACTGTGTTGTAGTTTCCTCAGTGACTCTGCTGCACAGTTGCAGTGGGCAGAAGTGTTTGGACTTTTACTCCTGGAGGTTGGCATTGTGATGATCTCTGTTATTCTTCTCAGTTGGGGTCCTGCCCTGAGGTTTGTCACTGCTACACAGCATTCCGCTCAACAACCACCCCCTCCAGGAGACGGAGCTTCATATCCCTACTTTTGTGTGGGATGGAGTTCCAAAGGAAGCAAAAGGGAACAACAGTAACTTTACAAGGAAGAGATCTGGCAGGTACTACTTGGATGAAGTGATCAAGATTAACATACCAGTGACAGCTCATGTTGACAGGGTTAATATAGCGCACGCTGATATAATTTGATGAGAGGGGCACTTCACTTCTATGATATTCTTCCCCAAATCCTAAAGCTATGATAGAAACCTGAGGAAAGCATTAGACAAATCCAAATTGAGGGGCATTCTACCAAATGTTGACTAGAACTCTTCAAAATTCTCAAAGTCTCTAAAAAAAAGAAAAATAAAAACAAAAGTAAAAAATAAAAAGAATAAATGGTCCACAACATTGTAAATCAACTATACTCCAGTAAAAATTTGTTAAAAAAATAATATATGGACTTAAAAGCCAATCAAAACTGAAGCAAATAATTTGTAATTTAATAAAAAAAATTTTTAAAGAAAGAAACTGTCATAGTCCAGAGGAGACTAAGGAAATTTAATGTAGCATCATGGATTGTATCTTGGAACAGAAAAAGGACACTACCAAAAAAAACTGGTGAAATTTGAAAAATATCTAGAATTTAGTTAGTAGTAACACACAAATCTAATATCTTAGTTATAACTAATGTAATCTGGTTATATAAGATGAAAAACTAGGTAAAAAGGGGAGAAAAGTACACAGGAACTCTCTGTACTATCTTTGTAACTTTGCAATGAATCTAAAATTACTCCAAAGTAAAAAGTTTATTTTCAAAGTTAATTTTATTTTAAAAAATAAAAGTTTATTTTTAAAAGTTTATTTACAGAAGAACTGGAATGAGCTTATTTTGCATACTGTTTTAGAGCAAAAAGAAACTTTTCAATGTCAAAAAGAGTGTAACATGTATATTTTCCACAAAAGTTTTCTAATTTACAATGCTTCCCTTATAAGTCAAAAGAAGTGGCAAGTTCAGTTTCACCACAACCTAAAAGAAAATCATGAACGTTTAATCAAGGATTGGATCATGTCTTACATCTTGAATGACTACAACTATTTTTTTAAATGACCTATGTTTTTGATTATCTTCATTGAAATGTCTTCAATGGATGAACTCAGAATCACAGAAGAAAATCAGACTCACCCATCTTCTGTCTCTACAACACACAATAATAATATGGCCCCACATCTAGTGAGCTAAAAATGTCAGCCTTTACCCTGATTTAACCTGTCTCTTCTTCATGACCATGAGACATGTCACTTCTTCCTGAGGTGTCTAAAGACCTCTGAAGACCTTGGACTCCAGCTGAAGACTCTGGAGCCCCCATTGGTAGGCACAAAGTTGCTCTACCCTCACCACCCTAACTGCTCAGAGACTGGCCAGCAGGCAGCCAGGGTCACGCAAAGGCAGTTTTGTGGGTTCTCTTCTGGGCAGTGACATTGATTTACAGGATGAAAAAGAGAAAGGACTGTGAGTTTTTGAGATTAGCAGAATTCAGGGGAGAACAGTCTATCTCAAGGGAGCTTCATAAAAAGAATTTAAGGTCCTGGGTTGCACCACTTAACCAATTAAGTCTTTCTAAACATGATCATCAAGACAGATCACAGGAGCCATTAGGGGAAATTATCATGCCAATCTTTGCTGGGAGCCCTCCCCAAAGAATGTCATAGAAAACCCAGAACCCAGCGAGATCCCTCATTCCTGACTGTAGGGCACACACTTCACAGATTCTTCCCTCCTCTTCCTGTCTCTCACAGTCAATCTCTTTGGTGCCAGGAAGGGGGTGATTGACAAAATCCAGAAAGACCTCAGTGAATGTGGGAGTTACTCCCAGTCCCACTCTGAGGTACACAGGGAGTCTCTCAGAGGTCACACCCCCAAGGACAAGCATCAAATAAACCTCTACAGCAAAGTCTAAAAATCCGTCTTACTTGGAAAAGGCCCCCAAAACAGGCTTTACAACATTCTCTTTCAAAATGTTTATTTGCACTTTAGCAGAGCTGTTCTTCCTACTTGAGCTGGACCAAGGGAACATCTGCCAAATCCTGGGTCATGTCATCCTGGGTTACTCCTACTTCTAAACACTCCTTTAAGGTCTGAGACCTGCACAGATCACTGACCACCACAGACCAGGGCCTTTTAGACCCACCCCCACCCCTCAGCAAAATAAATGCATTCCCAGCTCCAGGCCTCTTTCCTCTGCAGCTGAAGTTTAATGGGGACGGTTGTGGTTGTTCAGTCTCTCAGGTGTGTCCAACTCTTTGCGACCCCATGGACTGCAGCACGACAGCCTTTCCTGTCCTTCACCATCTCCCTGAGTTTCTTCAAACTCATGTCCATTGAGTCCAGCCATCTCATCCTCTGTCACTCCCTCCTCCTTCTGCCTTCAATCTTTCCCAGCACCAGGGTCTTTTCCAATAAGTTAGCTCTTCATATCAGATGGCCAAAGTATTGGAGCTTAAGCTTCAGAATCAGTCCTTCCAATGAGTTGACAGGGTTTATTTCTTTTAGGATTGACTGGTTTGACCTCCTTGCAGTACAAGAGACTCTCCAGAGTCTTCTCCAACACCACAGTTTGAAAGCATCAGTTCTTCGGTGCTCAGCTCTTTTGATAGCCTAATTCTCACATCCACACATGACTAGTGGAAAAACCATAGCTTTGACTAGACGGACCTTTGTTGGCAAAGCAATGTCTCTGCTTTTTAGTATGCTGTCTAGGTTGGTCATAGCTTTTCTTCCAAGGAACAAGTGTCTTTTAATTTCATAGCTGCAATCACCATCTGCAATGATTTTGGAGCCCAAGAAAATAAAGTCTGTCACTGTTTGCATTGTTTCCCCATGGATTTGCCATGAAGTGATGGGACTGTATGCCATGATCTTCATTTTTTGAATGCTGAGTTTAAACCAGCTTTTTTATGCTCTTCTTTCACCTTCATCAAGAGTCTCTTTAGTTCCTCTTTGATTTCTGCCATAAGGGTGGTATCATCTGCATATCTGAGGTTGTTGATATTTCTCCCGGCAATCTTAATTACACCTTGAGCATCATCTGGTATGGCATTTCATATGAAGTACTCTGCATATAAGTTAAATAAGCAGAGTGACAATATACAGCCTTGATGTTCTCCTTTTCCTATTTGGAACCAGTCTGTTGCTCCATGTCCTGTTCTAACTGCTATTTCTTGGCCTGTATACAGGTTTCTCAGGAGGCAGGTAAGGTGGTCTGGTATTCATATCTCTTTAAGAATTTTCTACAGTTTGCTTTGATCCACACAGTAAAAGGATTTTGTGTAGTCAATGAAGCAGAAATAGATGTTTTTCTGAAATTTTCTTGCTTTTTCTATGGTCCAATGGATGTTGGCAATTTGATCTCTGGTTCCTCTGCCTTTTTGAAATCTGACTCGTACATCGGGAAGTTCTCAGTCCACATACTGTTGAAGCCTAGCATGAAGGATTTTGAGTATTAATTTGCCAGCATGTTAAATGACTGTAACTGTGTGGTAGTTCAAACATTCTTTGGTATTGCCCTTCTTTGGGATTGGAATGAAAACTGACCTTTTCCAGTCCTGTGGCCACTGCTGAGTTTTCCAAATTTGCTGGCATATTGAGTGCAGCACTTTCACAGCATCATCTTTCAGGATTTGAAATAGCTCAACTGGAATTCCATCACCTCCACTAGCTTTGTTTGTAGTGATGCTTTCTAAGGCCCAAGTCAAGACCGGGAATTGACTGTTGCTCAGATCATGAACTCCTTATTGTCAAATTCAGACTTAAATTGAAGAAAGTAGGGAAAACTGCTAGACCATTCAGGTATCACCTAAATCAAATCCCTTATGATTATACAGTAGAAGTGAGAAATAGATTTAAGGGTCTAGATCTGATAGATAGAGTGCCTGATGAACTATGGAATGAGGTTCGTGATATTGTACAGGAGACAGGGATCAAGACCATCCCTGTGGAAAAGAAATGCAAAAAAGCAAAACGGCTGTCTGGGGAGGCCTTACAAATAGCTGTGAAAAGAAGAGAGGCGAAAAGCAAAGGAGAAAAGGAAAGATATAAGCATCTGAATGCAGAGTTCCAAAGAATAGCAAGAAGAGATAAGAAAGCCTTCTTCAGTGATCAATGCAAAGAAATAGAGGAAAAGAACAGAATGGGAAAGACTAGAGGTCTCTTCAAGAAAATAAGAGATACACCAAGGGAACATTTCATGCAAAGATGGGCTCGATAAAGGACAGAAATGGTCTGGACCTAACAGAAGCAGAAGATATTAAGAAGAGGTGGCAAGAATACACAGAAGAACTGTACAAAAAGATCTTCAAGACCAAGATAATCATGATGATGTGATCACTAATCTAGAGCCAGACATCTTGGAATATGAAGTCAAGTGGGCCTTAGAAAGTGGTTTTCCTACTTTCTTCAATTTAAGTCTGAATTTTGCGATAAGGAGTTCATGATCTGAGCTATAGTCAGCTCCCAGTCTTGTTTCTGCTGACTGTATAGAGCTTCTTCATCTTTGGCTGCGAAGAGTATAATCAATCTGATTTTGGTATTGACCACTTGGTGATGTCCATGAGTAGAGTGGTCTCTTGTGGGAAGAGGGTATTTGCTATGACCAATTCATTCTCTTGGAAAACTCTGTTAGCCTTTGTCTTGCTTCATTTTGCACTCAAGGCCAAACTTACCTGTTACTCTGGGTATCTCTTGACTTCCTACTTTGGCATTCCAGTCCCCTATGATGAAAAGCACATCTTTTTCCGGGGTTAGTTCTAGAAGGTCTTGTAAGTCTTCATAGAGCCATTCAATTCAGCTTCTTCAGCATTAGTGGTTGAGACACAGACTTGGATTACTGTGATGTTGAATGGTTTGCCTTGGAAACAAACAGAGATCATGCTGTCGTTTTTGAGATTACACCCAAGTACTGCATTTCAGACTCCTTTGTTGATTATGAGGGTTACTCTATTTCTTCTAAGGTATTCTTGCCCGCAGTAGTAGATGTAACAGTCATCTGAATTAAATTTGCCCATTCCCACCCATTTTAGTTCATTGATTCCTAAAATGTCAATGTTCACTCTTACCATCTCCTGTTTGACCACTTCCAATTTACCTTGACTCATGGACCTAACTTTCCAGATTCCATGCAATACTATTCTTTATAGCATCAGACTTTACTTTCACCACCAGACATATACAAGGTTAGGCATCATTTCTGCTTTGACTATACCCTTTGTCAAATGACAAATTAAAACAATTTAAAAATGATTTTAATGGGGCTTCCCTGATAGCTCAGTTGCTAAAGAATTTGCCTGCAATGCAGGTGACCCCTGTTCGATTCCTGGATTGGGAAGATCTGCTGGAGAAGGGATAGGCTACCCAATCCAAGATTCTTGGGCTTCCCTTGTGGCTTAGTGGGTAAAGAATCTGCCTGCTATGTGGGAGACCTGGGTTCAGTCCCTGGGTTGAAAAGATCCCCTGGAGAAGGGAAAGGTTACCCACTCCAGTATTCTGGTCTGGAGACTTACATGGACCGTATAGTCCATGGGGTTACAAAGAGTCGGACACGTCTGAGCAACTTTTACTCAGTTTCATTCAAGGCAAAGCCATTCATGGATTGAAAGCATACAATCTTCACAAGTAGCGGAACACTCTTTCCATGGGGATTTGAGTAAGAATGAATTTATGGAGTAATAGAAGAGGCAACTCAGAAATGGTTTAGTTGGCTAGGAGGTCCTATTCTCCAGTGTCGATAAAAAGATGCACAACCTGAGAGTTGAGAGTTGAGGTTTATTTGGGGCAAAATGAGGACTGTAGCCTAGAAGAGAGCACCTCAGATAGCTCTGAGAAACTGCTCCAAAGAGATATTGGGGGAAGGTCAATATATAAGATTTTGGTGAAGGAGGAGTTCAACGCAATCAACATTTACTTTACAAAAGGTTTTCTGCTAGTCAGGTGGAACTGCTGTCACCATGAAGGGATTTAGTGCTTTTCTAGATATGAAGAGATTCGAGGACTGGGATCTTGATGTCAGTTTCTAAATTATCTAACTATTCAAAGACCTATTCCACCAGTTTCCCTGGAGCACAGAATGCCTCATTCTCCACCTTGAAGTCCCTCAGGGTATATTGAAGGTCAACAGCTACAGCAGCACAGAGTTCAATCTCTGCAGAGGCAGATGGCAAATGCCCTTGGCAAGAGCCAATTTGTAGTTGACACTAGGATAAAGTGTACTGTACTCCAAAGCCAAATTTGCCTGTTACTCCAGGTGTTTCTTGACTTCCTACTTTTGCATTCCAGTACCCTAAAAAAAAAGGACATATTTTTAGGGTGCTAGAAAGGTCTTGTAGGTCTTCAGAGAACTGTTCAACTTCAGCTTCTTCAGCATTACTGTTCGGGGCATAGACTTGGATTACTGTGATATTGAATGGTTTGCCTTGGAAATGAACAGAGATCATTCTGTCAATTTTGAGACTGCATCCAAGTACTGCATTTCGGACCCTCTTGTTGACAATGATGGCTACTTCATGTCGATGATGTTCACTCGTGCCATCTCCTATTTGATCACTTCCAATTTGCCTTGATTCATGGACCTAACATTCCAGGTTTCTATGCAATATTTCTCTTTACAGCATCAGACCTTGCTTCCATCACCAGTCACACCCACAACTGGGTGTTGTTTTTGCTTTGGTGCTGTGTCTTCATTCTTTCTGGAGTAATTTCTCCACTGATCTCCAGTAGCATATTGGGCACATACCGACCTGGGGAGTTCATCTTTCAGTGTCCTGTCTTTTTGCCTTTTCATACTGTTCATGGGGTTCTCAAGGCAGGAACACTGAAGTGGTTTGCCATTCCCTTCTCCAGTGGACCACATTTTTTCAGAACTCTCCACCATGACCCGTCCTTCTTGAGTGGCCCTACAAAGCATGGCTCATAGTTTCATTGAGTTAGACAAGGCTGTGGTCCATGTGATCAAATTGGTTAGTTTTTTGTGATTGTGATTTTCAGTCTGTCTGCCCTATGATGGAGAAGGATAAGAGGTCTATGAAAGCTTCCTGATGGGATAGGATGACTGATGGGGATACTGAGTTTTGTTCTGATGGGCAGGGCCATGCTCCCTAAATCTTTAATCCAACTTTCTGTTGATTGGTGGAACTGTGTTCCCTCCCTGCTCTTTACCTGGGGCCAAACTAGATGGAGGTAATGAAGATAATGGTGGCCTCCTGCAAAAGATCCCATGCATGTACTGCTACAGTTCCTGCCCCCAACCCTGCAGCAGGCTCCTGCAAGCCCACGCCTTTGCCAGAGACTCCCAGACCACCACAGGCAAGTCTCCTGTGGGGTCACTGTTCCTTTCTTCTGGGTCCTGGTGCACAAGGTTCTGTTGTAGGAAGTCAAGAAAGTAGGAAGTCAAGAAACACCTGGAATAACAGGCAAATTTGGCCTTGGAGTACAGAATGAAGCAGGGCAAAGGCTAATAGAGTTCTGCTAAGAGAATGCACTGGTCATAGCAAACACCCTCTTCCAACCACATAACAGAAGACTCTACATATGGACATCACCAGATGGTCAACATCAAAATCAGTCTGAGTATATTCTTTACAGCCAAAGATAGAGAAGCTCTATACAGTTAGTAAAAACAAGACCAGGAGTTGACTGTGGCTCAGATCATGAACTCCTTATTGCTAAATTCAGACTTAAAGTGAAGAAAGTAGGGAAAACCACTAGACCATTCAGATATGACCTAAATAAAATCCCTTACGATTATACAGTGGAAGTGAGAAATAGATTTAAGGGACTAGATCTGATACACAGAGTGCATGATGAACTAAGGACAGAGGTTCATGACACTGTACAGGAGAAAGGGAGCAAGACCATTCCCAAGAATAAGAAATGCAAAAAAGCAAAATGGCTGTCTGAGGAGGCATTACAAATAGCTGTGAAAAGAAGAGAAGCCAAAAGCAAAGGAGAAAAGGAAAGATATACCCATTTGACTGTAGAGTTCCAAAAAAGAGCAAAGAGAGATAAGAAAGCCTTCCTCAGTGATCAATGCAAAGAAATAGAGGAAAACAATAGAATTGGAAAGACTAGAGATCTCTTCAAGAAAATTAGAGATACCAAGGGAACATTTCATGCAAAGATGGACTAAATAAAGGACAGAAATTGTAGGGACCTAACAGAAGCAGAAGATATTAAGAAGAGGTGGCAAGAATACACAGAAGAACTACATTTTTAAAAAAATGATCTTCACAGCCCAGATAACCACGAGGGTAAGATCACTCACCTAGAGCCAGACATCCTGGAATGTGAAGTCAAGTGGGCCTTAGGAAGCATCACTACAAACAAAGCTAGTGGAAGTGATGGAATTCCAGTTTAGCTATTTCAAATCCTGAAAGATGATGCTGTGAAAGTGCTGCACTCAATATGCCAGCAGATTTGGAAAACTCAGCAGTGGCCACAGGACTGGAAAAGGTCAGTTTTCATTCCAATCCCAAAGAAAGGCAATCCCAAAGAATGCTCAAACTACCGCACAGTTGCACTCATCTCACATGCTAGTAAAGTAATGCTCAAAATTCTTCAAGCCAGGCTTCAGCAATACGTGAACCGTGAGCTTCCAGATGGTCAAGCTGGTTTTAGAAAAGGCAGAAGAACCAGAGATCAAATTGCCAACATCCGTTGGATCATTGAAAAAGCAAGAGAGTTCCAGAAAAACATCTATGTCTGCTTTATTGACTATGCCAAAGCCTTTGACTGTGTGGATCACAATAAACTGTGGAAAATTCTGAAAGAGATGGGAATACCAGACAACCTGACATGCCTCTTGAGAAACCTGTATGTAGGTCAGGAAGCAACAGTTAGAACTGGACATGGAACAACAGACTTGTTCCAAATAGGACAAGGAGTATGTCAAGGCTGTATATTGTCACCCTGCTTATTTAACTTATATGAAAAGTACAGCATAAGAAACTCTGGGCTGGATGAAGCACAAGCTAGAATCAAAATTGCCGATAGAAATATCAATAACCTCAGATATGCAGATGACACCACCTTTATGGCAGAAAGTGAAGAAGAACTAAAGAGTCTTTTGATGAAAGCGAAAGAGGAGAGTGAAAAAGTTGGTTTAAAGCTCCACATTCAGAAAACTAAGATCATGGCATCTGGTCCCATAGTACTCTGGATGGCTGAGAAAGAAGTGAGTCACTCTGGCAGCATCCTACAAAGCTGAGGAAGCCAAGCACATAATTAAACACTCTCACTTTCCCCCCAGGGAGAAATCATAGCCCAAGAAGTTATCTCTGTGCTGAACTGTGCTGCCTTGGGAGAAGAATGATATAAGTGAAAATGTTACACTAATCTTCAGTGCATGCAAGCTCAGATTTTTTTTCCCCAAATGGTATGCACAAACTCATCCAATGTATTCTTGGATGTCCACAACAGCCTTCTCACCCATGGGTGATTGTCTAAATCAGTGTTCTTTGGAGGAAAGATGGTAGAAAACTGTTATCCTGCCATGATGATGGCATCATTCTACCAAAACTAAGTCATAAATAAATAGAAAATGTGAACAAATCTGTAACAAAGAAGACTGATCAATCAGCAAATATCTCCCAACTAAAAAAAAGCCCTGATCCTGATGACCTCATGGTGACTTCTACCAAATATTTAAAGAACTAATATCATTTCTTATCAAACATTTCCACCAAATTTAAGAGGAATGAACACTTCCTACTCATTTTATGAGTCCAGCATTACCCTGATAGCAAAATCAGGAAAAGACACTAAAACAACAACAAAAACCTACAGATCAATATTCTTTATGAACATTCATGCAAAAATCCTCAGTAAAATTTCAGGAAACTGCATTCAGCATATTAAAGGGATTACACACAATAACAAAATGGATTTATTACCAGAATGCAATAATAGTTCAACATACAAAAACTGATCAGTGTAATACACCATATTAACAGAGGAAAGGGTAGAAACTCCTCATGATCTTCAACTAATGTAGAAAAAGCATTACACGAAATTCAATGTACTTTCATGATGAAAACAGTAAATCAGAAATAGACAGAAAATACCTCAACATAATAAAAGCCATATATGAAAAACCAATAGCAAACATACCTGTAGATCAGGGCATCACTTTGGCTATTCTCTATCTCTCTGTACATCTCCTGCTGGACCAGTCTTCGACTCATCTAGTTACCTGACTTTTCCCTCTTAATCACAGAGTCCAATTAGAAATGCCTACACACTTGCCCGTGACCCAGCTAAATGACTATTCTAATAGCTCAGTTGGTAAAGAATCCTCCTGCAATGCAGGAGACCCTGGTTCAATTCCTGGGTTGGGAAGATCCCCTGGAGAAGGGAAAGGCTATCCACTCCAGCATTCTGGTCTGGAGAATTCCACGGACTGTACAGTCCATGGGATTGCAAAGAGTCGGACACTACTGAGTGACTTTCACAACAACAATCTTGAGATCAGAACTATTTCCACTATGATAGTATACCAAAGGGGTATGCCCCTTTGCTGCTTTTCCTGGTAACCCTGACATCAATTCCCCTATAACTGAAAACCTCCCTCTCTGCTAGGGAGCAAAGACTACTGCCACATCCTGCCTGCCTTCTGGGCACACACAGTGGGGTGTCACTCCAGGACTTGCTTCAGATGTGTAAGATTACCTCTATCCATTAAACCATAGATGTCTCTATTGCTGACTCCAGGCTCTTTCTTCAGTCTTGAGGCTGGGCAAGTATAAGGCTTGCAGGCCTTTGAGGGTACAGCCCAATAATACTCAATGATGCAAGACTGAAAGCTTTTCCTCCAAGTCAAGAACTAGGCAAGGATGCCTGCTTTCACCACATTTATTCAACAATGTACTAGAAATTCTAATCAGCACAATTAGGCAAGAAAAAGAAAAGACATTCAAATTGGAAATTATGTCTGTTCATAGATGATATGATTGTATATATAGAACACTCTAAAGATTAAAAGAAAAACTGTTGGAGCTAGTAAATAAGTTCAACAGAGTAGTAGGCTATAAAGTCTGCACACAAAAACTAGTTGCATTTCTATACACTAACAATCTGAAAAGGTAATTGTAATTTTAAAAGTTCCATTTACAAGAGAATCAACAAGAATAAAATATTTACAAATTAACTAAGGATGTGGAAGACTTGTACAACGGAAATACAAAACACTGCTGAAAGAAACTATAAAAGATATAAAGAAATAGAAACATATTCCATGTTTGTGTATTAGAAGACTTAATATTGTTAAGATGTCAAGGCCAGCCAACTGTTACCAAGGCTGTTGCCTCAGAATCATACCCTTGCCCTTCCCTCGAATGGAAACCAGTTGCTCTTATCTAAGCTGCAGAGAGAAAAATAAAATCAGTAGGAACAAACTAGGCCCAAGATAGTGGAAGATATGACCTCCAGTAGGCCTGAGCCTTATTACACACTTATTGTAATACATTAGCATGCTAAATGACACACCCACCAGTGTCCAGACAGTTGACAATTGCCATGACAAAAATCTGAAAAGCCAATACAAGGGCTGAAAGAAGTGTTACATTCTGGGTCCAAACCACACCCCTGTTCACGGATAAGTCATGAACATTCTTCCCACTCTTCCTGAATCCCTCCCTTTTACCTTGACCCTCCTATGATTAGGTATATATATATATGGTGTTTCCACTGTAACAGGGTTGAGAACTTGATTCCCACTTTTTCATTCTTTGACCACTGAATAAAGCTTGTGCTGTTACAATCTCAATATTAGTTTTGTTATTAACTGTGGGAATCTTAGGAGAAAAAGAACCTCCCCACCTGAAGCAAGGGGTCTTAGTCCATGCTTAGTGACCAATTCAGTAACATAATCAATCTACAGATTCAATGCAATCTCTACCAAAATTCTAAGTATATTTTTTGCAGAAATGAAAAATCCATTCTAAAATTCACATGGCACCTCAAAGGACCATGAATAGCCAAAATATTCTTGGAAAAGAAGAACAAAACTGGAGTAGTCACATTTCCTGATTTGGAACTCACCACAAAGCTACAGTAATTAAAACAAAAAAAAAGTGGTATCATTATAAAGACAGACATATGGACCAATTGAAAAGATAATCCTTCACACTTATGATCAGATATTTTTTGACAAAGGTGCAAAGATATTCTATGGGTAAAGGGCTGTCTTTTTATCAATGGCACTGGGGAAACTGAAAATCCACATGAAAAAGAATGAAGCTGGACCCTTACCTGACACCATATACAAAACTTTATTTTTAAAAATCAAAGATCAAATTTTAAGACTAAAACTATAGCTCAGCTGGTAAAGAATCCACTTGCAATGCAGGAGACCCTGATTCAATTCCTGGGTCAGGAAGATACCTTGGAGAAAGGATAGGCTACCCACTCCAGTATTCTTAGGCTTCCCTGGTGGCTGAGACAGTTAAAAATTTGCCTGTAATGTGGGAGGCCTGGGTTTGATTCCTGGGTTGGGAAGATCCCTTGGAGGAGGGCATGGCAATCCACTCCAGTATTCTTGCCTGGAGAATCCCCATGGACAGAGGGGCCTGGCAGGCTATAGTCCACATGGTCGTAAAGAGTCGAACATGACTGACCAACTAAGCACACAAAAATATAAAACTCTTAGAAGAAAACATAGGGCAAAATCTTCACGGCAATGATTTCTGGGATATGAAATCAAAAGCCCAAACAACAAAGGACAAAACAGACAAATTGGACTGGATGAAAGTTTTTTTTAATTTTGCACATCAAAAGACAATACTAACAAAGTAAAAAGGCAACCCACCAAATGGGAGAGAGTTTTTGCAAATTATGTATCTGATAAATGATTAACATCCAAAATATAAAGAGATTACCTAAAACTGAAAACACAAAAATAACCTGATTTTAAAATGTACAAGGACAAGACCCCTATATATGTTGTCTACAAGAGATCCACCTCAAAACAAGGGACACATACAGGTTGAAAGTAAAGGGCTGGAAAAAGATATTCCATGCAAATAGAGACCAAAAGAAAGCGGGAGTAGCTATTCTCATATCAGATAAAATAGACTTTAAAACAAAGGCTGTGAAAAGAGACAAAGAAGGCCACTACATAATGATCAAAGGATCAATCCAAGAAGAAGATATATAACAATTATAAATATATATGCACCCAACATAGGAGCACTGCAATATGTAAGACAAATGCTAACAAGTATGAAAGGGGAAATTAACAATAACACAATAATTGTGGGAGACTTTAATACCCCACTCATATCTATGGACAGATGAACTAAACAGAAAATTAACAAAGAAACACAAACTTTAAATGATACAATAGACCAGTTAGACCTAATTGATATCTATAGGACATTTCACTCTAAAACAATGAATTTCACCTTTTTCTTCAGTGCTCACGGAATCTTCTCCAGGATAGATCACATCCTGGGCCATAAATCTAGCCTTGATAAATTCAAAAAAATTGAAATCATTCCAAGCATCTTTTCTGACCATAACACATTAAGATTAGATCTCAAATACAGGAGAAAAACTATTAAAAATTCCAACATATGGAGGCTGAACAACACGCTGCTGAATAACCAACAAATCACAGAAGAAATCAAAAAAGAAATCAAAATATGTATAGAAATGAATGAAAATGAAAACACAACAACCAAAACCTGTGGAACACTATAAAAGCAGTGTTAAGGGGAAAGTTCATAGCAATACAGGCATACCTCAAGAAACAAGAAAAAAGTCAAATAAATAACCTAACTCTACACCTAAAGCAACTAGAAAAGGAAGAAATGGAGAACCCCAGGGTTAGTAGAAGGAAAGAAATCTTAAAAATTAGGGCAGAAATAAATGCAAAAGAAACAACAGAGACCATAGCAAAAATCAACAAAGCCAAAAGCTGGTTCTTTGAAAGGATAAATAAAATTGACAAACCATTAGCCAGACTCATCAAGAAACAAAGGCAGAAAAATCAAATCAATAAAATTAGAAATGAAAATGGAGAGATCACAACAGACAACACAGAAATACAAAGGATCATAAGAGACTACTATCAGCAATTATATGCCAATAAAATGGACAACATGGAAGAAATGGACAAATTCTTAGAAAAGTAAAACTTTCCAAAACTGAACCAGGAAGAAATAGAAAATCATAACAGACTCATCACAAGCACGGAAATTGAAAGTGTAATCAGAAATCTTCCAGCAAACAAAAGCCCAGGTCCAGACGGCTTCACAGCTGAATTCTACCAAAAATTTCGAGAAGAGCTAACACCTATCCTACTCAAACTCTTCCAGAAAATTGCAGAGGAAGGTAAACTTCCAAACTCATTCTATGAGGCCACCATCACTCTAATACCAAAACCTGACAAAGATGCCGCAAGGAAAGAAAACTACAGGCCAATATCACTGATGAACAGAGATGCAAAAATCCTTAACAAAATTCTAGCAATCAGAATCCAACAACACATTAAAAAGATCGTACACCATGACCAAGTGGGCTTTATCCCAGGGATGCAAGGATTCTTCAATATCTGCAAATCAATCAATGTAATTCACCACATTAACAAATTGAAAAATAAAAGCCATATGATTATCTCAATAGATGCAGAGAAAGCCCTCGACAAAATTTAACATCCACTTATGATAAAAACTATCCAGAAAGCAGGAATAGAAGGAACATACCTAGACATAATAAAAGCTATATATGACAAACCGACAGCAAACATTATCCTCAATGGTGAAAAATTGAAAGTATTTCCCATAAAGTCAGGAACAAGACAAGGGTGCCCACTTTCACCACCACTATTCAACATAGTTCTGGAAGTTTTGGTCACAGCAATCAGAGCAGAAAAAGAAATAAAAGGAATCCAAATTGGAAAAGAAGTAGTAAAACTCTCACTGTTTGCAGATGACATGATCCTCTACATAGAAAACCCTAAAGACTCCACCAGAAAACTACTAGAACTAATCAATGAATATAGTAAAGTTGCAGGATATAAAATCAACACACAGAAATCCCTTGCATTGCTATACACTAATAATGAGAAAGCAGAAAGAGAAACTAAGGAAACAATTCCATTCACCATTGCAATGAAAAGAATAAAATACTTAGGAATATACCTACCTAAAGAAACTAAAGACCTATATATAGAAAACTATAAAACACTGATGAAAGAAATCAAAGAGGACACTAATAGATGGAGAAATATATCATGTTCATGGATCGGAAGAATCAATATAGTGAAAATGAGTATACTACCCAAAGCAATCTACAGATTCAATGCAATCCCTATCAAGCTATCAACGGTATTTTTCACAGAACTAGAACAAATAATTTCACAATTTGTATGGAAATACAAAAAACCTTGAATAGCCAAAGCAATCTTGAGAAAGAAGAATGGAACTGGAGGAATCAACCTGCCTGACTTCAGGCTCTACTACAAAGCCACAGTCATCAAGACAGTATAGTACTGGCACAAAGACAGAAATATAGATCAATGGAACAAAATAGAAAGCCCAGAGATAAATCCAGCCCTATGGACACCTTATCTTCGACAAAGGAGGCAAGAATATACAATGGATTAAAGACAGTCTCTTTAACAAGTGGTGCTGGGAAAACTGGTCAACCACTTGTAGAAAAATGAAACTAGAACACTTTCTAACACCATTCACAAAATAAACTCAAAATGGATTAAAGATCTAAATGTAAGACCAGAAACTATAAAACTCCTAGAGGAGAACATAGGCAAATTACTCTCCAACATAAATCACAGCAGGATCCTCTATGATCCACCTCCCAGAATATTGGAAATAAAAGCAAAAATAAACAAATGGGATCTAATTAAAATTAAAAGCTTCTGCACAACAAAGGAAACTATAAGCAAGGTGAAAAGACAGCCTTCGGAATGGGAGAAAATAAGAGCAAATGAAGCAACTGACAAATAACTAATCTCAAAAATATACAAGCAATTTACGCAGCTCAATTCCAGAAAAATGGGCCAAAGAACTAAACAGACATTTCTCCAAAGAAGACATACGGATGGCTAACAAACACATGAAAAGATGCTCAACATCACTCATTATCAGAGAAACACAAATCAAAACCACAATGAGGTACCATTTCACACCAGTCAGAACGGCTGCGATCCAAAAGTCCAGAAGCAATAAACGCTGGAGAGGGTGTGGAGAAAAGGGAACCCTCTTACACTGTTGGTGGGAATGCAAACTAGTATAGCCACTATGGAGAACAGTGTGGAGATTCCTTAAAAAACTACAAATAGAACTGCATTATGACCCAGCAGTCCCACTTCTGGGCATACACACTGAGGAAACCAGAATTAAAAGAGACACGTGTACCCCAATGTTCATCACAGCACTGTTTATAATAGCTAGGACATGGAAACAACCTAGATGTCCATCAGCAGACGAATGGATAAGAAAGCTGTGGTACATATACACAATGGAGTATTACTCAGCCATTAAAAAGAATACATTTGAATCAGTTCTAATGAGGTGGATGAAACTGGAGCCTATTATACAGAGTGAAGTAAGCCAGAAAGAAAAACACCAATACGGTATACTAACACGTATGTATGGAATTTAGAAAGATGGTAATGATAACCCTATATGCGAGACAGCAAAAGAGACACAGATGTAAAGAACAGACTTTTGGACTCTGTGGGAGTGGGAGAGGGAGAGGTTGGGATGATTTGACTATCATGTAAGAAACGAATTGTTAGTCTAGGTTCGATACAGGATACAAGTTGCTTGGGGCTGGTGCACTGGGATGACCCAGGGAGATGATATGGGGACGGTGGTGAGAGGGGGGGTTCAGGGTTGGGAACTCATGTACACCTGTGGTGGATTCATGTCAATGTATGGCAAAACCAATACAATATTATAAAGTAAAAAAGTAAAATTTAAAATAAAAAAAAAATGTACAAGGGCCTTGAATAAACATTTCTTCAAAGATGCACAAGTGGCCAATAAGCACATGAAAAGATGTTCAACATCGCTAATTGTAGGGAAAGGCAAATCAAAAATACAGTAAGATATCACATCACACCCACTAGGATAGCTACTATATTAAAAAAATTTTTTTAATAACAGTGTTGGTGAACATTTGGAGAAACTGGAAATCTTATGCACTATTGGCAGGAACATAAAATGATACAACCACTGGAAAACAGTAAGATGTTTCTTCAAAAATTAAAATAGAACTACTATATGATCCAGCAATTCTATGACTGTGTATATATCCAAATTGAAGACAATATCTTTTAGAAATTTTTGTACACCTATGTTCATTATTCACAGTAGCTAAAAAATAGAAATAAGCCAAGTGTTCACTGGATGAGTGAGTGAGCAAAATGTGGTATAAACATACAATGGAATATTATTCAGCCTTTAAAAAGGAAGGAAATTCTGATATATGCTATAGCATGGATAAAGCTGAACCTTGGGGACATTATGTCAAGTGAAATAAGCCAGTCTCTCCAAATTAAATATGATTTCCTTTATATGCAATTCTTAGAATAGTCAAAAACAGAGACAGAAAGTAGAACAGTGGTTGCCAGAGTCTGGTAAGAATGCAGTTACAGTTTAATGGGCACAGAGTTTCAATTTTACAAGATGAAAAGAGTACTGTTTCTGCAAAATTATGAATATATTTGGGTTTTCCCTGATGGCTCACTCAGTAAAGAATCTGCCTACAATGCAGGAGACATGGGTTCAATCACTGGGTCAGGAAGATCCGCTAAAGAAGGAAAGGCTACCCACCTCAGTATTCTTGCCTGGAGAATTCCATAGACAGGGGAGCCTGGCAGGCTACAGTCCATGAGGTCACAAAGAGTCAGACATGACTGAGTGGCTAACACTTTCATTTTAAACAAAAATAAATATATTTAATACCACTGAACTATATACTTAAAAACGTAAGATGGTACATTTAAATGTAATATGGTTAAGATGATAAATTTTGTTATGTGTACTTTATCACACTAAATATTGAAACAAAAATCAGAAACTCATACAATCCCCAATCAAGAGTAAATCCTGAGCACATCTGCATTTTCTATTTGATCTCCGCTTAGTTGAGAAAGCAAACTACTGGGACATTGATTTGCCTATTTTATTTAGTGAACAAAATCAGTTTCCAGATAGAGATGTCCTAGAAGCCAGGAATAGGGTGAGGCAAATGAGGCACTTGCCTCCATTGCAAAACTAAAAGGGGTGCCAAAAATCTCAGGACCCAAGGCAACTATTTTAATATAATATATATAAAGATAAAAACTGATGTGGAAAAAATCCATGATAAAACATCTAAATTTTGAATAAGGATGAGATTTGACAGGGCAAGGAATAGGGTGAGGTGAGCAAGGTCCAGTAAGTGCCAGGTCCCATCATGCCTTCATTTAAAACGCTGACACTTTGTTCATTACAGATTTTTATAATAATTTTTGTTTTTTAAAATACTTCATTAACCAATATATATGTTGCTTTCTCAGTTTTTGTCACTGTGTTAAATTTGGCACTAGAGGAGAATGTCTCACTTGCTCACCCTGATCCAGTTCTGCTTACCAGCTTTTGCAAGTACCACTTCTCCGTCCAAGTTCAAACAGTTCATGTGATCCAGATCCATTTGTTTTTGGAGGTGTTTGTCAGTTTTGATTCAGTACACCTGGCTTGCCTTGTGACTCCAGCTCTTCAGTGGGTTCAAAAAATTATGATTTGGGAGGGTTGGAAGGGAGGCTCAAGAAGGTGGTGACACGTGTGTGTGTATATGTATATGTATATATATATGTGTGTGTATATATATATATATCTGATTCATGTTGTTGTACAGCAGAAGCTAACACAACACTGTAAAGCAATTATATTCCAATTAAAAAATAAATTTTAAAAATTATGATTTAGAAATTAACCAGCTTTTTCTCATTGTTGGAGTGACACTCTTGTTGCTTCCTAAATCCTAAACAGGAACAGAACTTTCTTTTAAATTACCATTTTAACCATTTTTAATTGTACAGTTCAGTGGCATGTAGTTTATTCACAATGTTAAGTTACCATCACCACTATCCATTTCCAAAATTTGTCATCCAAAATGGAAACTCTGTGTCCATTAGATAATAACTCCCCTTTCCTTCCTCTGTCCAGCTCTTGAATATCTCTATTATACTTTCTGTCTTTATATATTTGCCTATTCTGTATATATACAGCATATTGATAGAATCATACAATATTTGTCATTTTGTGTATGACATTTCATTTAGCACAATGTCTTCAAAATTTGTCAATATTGTAGCTTGTGACAGGATTTCACTTCTTTGAAAAACTGAATCTATTCCACTGTGTGCACATACACATTTCATTTATCTGTTCATCTGTTGATCGACACTTGAGTTGTTTCCACTTTTTGGCTTTTGTGACTAATGCTGCTATGAACACTGGTGAACAAAATATCTGCTTAAACCCCTGCTTTCAATTATTAGGGGTATGTAACAGGAAGTATCATTTTTTAAATGTGAAATTGTTTGGTTTTAAATGTCATATAAACATACTACTAAAATTCAGAAAGGAGAAAATTTTTTTACCCAATTATTGTATTTTTTCCCTGAGTTTCATTTCCATTTATTTTTGTCTCCTTTAACAATAATATACTATTTTGGGTTCCCTGGGGAAGCTGAGTTGGATATTTGTATGCAGAAAGTGTACAAGGGTGTACTTCTAGATCAACAGCTGTCAGGGAGTATAAAAAGGGTTTTGGGCAGAGAGGAAAGTTGAAAATGACAAGGAAGGCTTCCACTTTTCCCTGACCCCCTGAAAGCTAGGTCAGGACTTCAGACTTGTACCTCCTCTAGACAAACAGCCTGGGTCTTTCCACCTTCCTGGACTAGCGCAGTTTTGATGGCATATGACCCATGCAATCACACAGGGCCCCCACACTCAGAAGAGCCACATGTCTTAGTTTAATTATCAGTTGTCACAGTCATTTGTCACTTTCTTAATTTTTATTATTTTTAAAAATTATTTTTAAGTTTTTATGTTACCCTCTTAATTTTTAAACAAGATTAATTTAAAGTGTTTTCATTAAACACTTGTTTCATTAAACGAGGTTTTAAACATGTTCATTTTCACTGGGACTTGAAAATTATATAGCTAGTTCTGTCCTCAACCATACACTGAATGAGAATTATTCCCAGGGAAGGATTCAGATCTTGAACATGACAACCCTCTTTGTCTGAGAGCCATTCTCTTCTGAGACTCATCTGGGAGTTATCCGCCGCATATACACAATGACCTGGAGCAATGCAAGCTTCAGTCCTGATGGCAAGATTTAGATGGAAAATTCCCTATACGGGAATAGAATCTAAAAAAGAGTGGATATATATATGTGTGTATGTGTGTGCATGTGTTTATGTATAACTGGTTCACTGTGCTGTACAGCAGAAGCTAACACAACATTGTAAATCATCTATACTCTAATAAAAAATAATTAAAAATAAAGAAGTCTCTGATTTTGATCATCAACTTCAGTTGGGGGAGTGGAAGAGGGGGTTACCACCCCACCAAGCAATTCTTCAACACTAGCTGGATGTCCTACAATTCAACTCAATTCTGGTATTATCTACCTGGAGATAGCATCAGATCCTAGGTTAAGTGTTCAGTCTCACAAGACGGTGCTCTTCCACACACAATTCAGACACCAACCACAAGTCCAGGTTGTCACCTAGCTTCTTATGGATCAAAGATTCCCATGACCTTCTCCTAGAGTTTGATTGATAGAGTGGCTCACAAAACTTAGAAAAACATTTTATTAACTAGGATTAAGGACATTTCCAGAAAATTTGGAAAACTCATCAGTGGCCCCAGGACTGGAAAAGGTCAGTTTTCATTCCAGTTCCTAAGAAAGGCAATGCCAAAGAATGTTCAAACTACCGCACAATTGCACTCATCTCACAAGCTAGCAACAGAAAAGGCATTGGCAACCCATTCCAGTACTCTTGCCTGGAAATTCCCATGGACGGAGGAGCCTGGTAGGCTGCAGTCCATGGGGTCATGGAGAGTCGGACATGATTGAGTGACTTCACTTTAACTTTTTACTTTCATGCACTGGAGAAGGAAACGGCAACCCACTCCAGTGTTCCAGTGTTCTTGCCTGGAGAATCCCAGGGACGGAGGAGCCTGGTGGACTGCCATCTATGGGGTCACACAGAGTCGGACACAACTGAAGCAACTTAGCAGCAGCAGCAGCAGCACACGCTAGCAAAGTAATGCTCAAAATTCTCCAAGCCAGGCTTCAGCAATACGTGAACCGTGAACTTCCTGATGTTCAAGCTGGTTTTAGAAAAGGCAGAGGAACCAGGGATCAAATTGCCAACATCCACTGGATCATCAAAAAAGCAAGAGAATTCCAGAAAAACATCTACTTCTGTTTTATTGACTAGGCCAAACCCTTTGACTGTGTGGATCACAATAAACTATGGAAAATTCTGAAAGAGATGGGAATACCAGACCACCTGCCTCTTGAGAAACCTGTATGCAGGTCAGGAAGCAACAGTTAGAACTAGACATGGAACAACAGGCTGGTTTCAAATAGGAAAAGGAGTACATCAAGGCTGTATACTGTCACCCTGCTTATTTAACTTATATGCAGAGTACATCATGAGAAACATTGGGCTGGATGAAGCACAAGCTGGAATCAAGATTGCCAATAGAAATATCAATAACCTCAGATGTGCAGATGACAGCACCCTTATGGCAGAAAGTGAAGAAGAACTAAAGAGCCTCTTGATGAAAATGAAAGAGGAGAGTGAAAAAGTTGGCTTAAAGCTCTACATTCAGAAAACTAAGATCATGGCATCCAGTCCCATCACTTCATGGCAAATAGATGGGGAAACAGTGGAAACAGTGTCAGACTTTATTTTGGGGGGCTCCAAAATCACTGCAGATGGTGACTGCAGCCATGAAATTAAAAGATGCTTACTCCTCAAAAGAAAATTTATGACCAACCTAGACAGCATATTAAAAAGCAAAGACATTACTTTGCCAACAAAGGTCCATCTAATCAAGGCTATGGCTTTTCCAGTAGTCATGTATGGATGTGAGAGTTGGACTGTAAAGAAAGCTGAGCACTGAAGAATTGATGCTTTTGTACTATGGTGTTGGAGAAGACTCTTGAGAGTCCCCTGGATTGCAAGGAGATCCAACCAGTCCATCCTAAAGGAAATCAGTCCTGGGTGTTCACTGGAAGGACTGATGTTGAAGCTGAAACTCCAATACTTTGGCCACCTGATGCGAAGAGCTGACTCATTAGAAAAGACCTTGCTTCTGGGAAAGATTGAGGGCAGGAGGAGAAAGGGTTGATGGAGGATGAGATGGTTGGATGGCATCACCAACTCAATGGACATGAGTTTGGATAAACTCTTGTCCATTAAAAATTCTTTGCATTTTAATATTGGGGAGTTGGTGATGGACAGGGAGGTCTGGTGTGCTGCAGTCCATGGGGTCGCAAAAAGTCGGACACGACTGAGCGACTGAACTGAATTGAACTGACTGAAGGACATAACTTCAAAACAGCCAGAAGAAAGAGATGCATGGGGCAAGGTATATGAGAAAGGGCATGAAGCTTCCATGCTTCTCCAGTCATGCCACTCTCCCTGTATCCTTATATGTTTAACAACATGGAAGCTCTCTGAATCCCATCTTTTTTGTATTTTTATGGAGGGCTTGTTACATAGGCATGATTGATTAAATCATTGGCCACTGGTGATTAAATTCAAATTTAGCCCCACTTTCCTGCCAAAAGGTCATGGAGTGGGACTGAAAATTCCAACCTCGAATCCTGTGGCTGGCTCCTGGCAACCAGCTGGCATCTTTGGGAGCACACCAAAGTTACATTAATATAACAAAAGACATCTTTATCATTCTCTTTGCTTAGGAAATTCCTAGGGTTTTACTAGTTCTGTGCTGGAAAAAGGACAAAGGCCAAATGCCAAATATATATTTCTCATTATAAATCACAATTATCATGCTGCTAAAATGCCTTTTTTGCAAACTGTTCATTTCTCCTGGGAAAATATTTACTGAAAAACTGTATTTAAGAACTTACATTTAAATACAGCTTTTGGATTGATCCATGTGCAAGCAAGACACTGTTTTTTTTTTAAGCCTGGCCCTTCCTCTATATTGGCAGGATTTGAAGATCTCTAATTAACTAAACTCTTTCAAATTGTACAGAGATTATAATTTTTGAAGTAGAGAGCCAAAAGCTTTCTATGAAAGGACCTACTGTGAGAGAAAATAGAAAGAAAATGAAGTGGTTGCCACCTTGAGGTATATAGGATATTATCAGAGAGAACGATGACACCTGTATATGGGGAGCTGACAAATTCAGGTAGCAAGGTACCCAAATGCAATTTTACCTAGTGATCTGGCAATAATGCAATGTGATGGTTAATCTCCTGTGTCAATTTGACTGGGCCAAGGAATGCCCAGATAGTTGGTAAGACCTTATTTCTGAGTGTATTCTTAAAGACTTTAAAGAATGAATTTTGTTTTATCAACTATCCTTTCCCTTTCTACTTGGAACACAATGTCCTATAGAAGACCAATAACTTGAGAAATGTATCAGTAAAACTTGCTGTGAACATCATAGCGATAATAAGTCCTTGGTTATAAACTGGTTCTATGACACAGACAGCAATTTCTGATCCCAACACTTACCACATTTCCTGTTATACAGGCTTGTAGAACTGTTTCTTTACATCATAAAACTTAACTGTTTATAACGATATATCTATTTGCGATTATTTGATTGATGTACTCATCCCCCCTGCAACAGACTAAATCCCAGGAAAGTGAGGACCATGACTGTTTTTGCTCACCATTACATCTCCAGCATCTAATCTAGGAGGTGCTCAATAATTCTGTGATGAATGACTGAAGAAACATGTGTCAAGTCCAGAGCATGCATCTGGTTCTACTGCTGCTGTCTTGTGTGATCTTGAACAGAGAATTACATTTCCACTTAGTCTCAGATACAATGCTTGGAAGAGGGTCTTCAACAAGATGGTCACTAAGTGTTTGTCCATCCACTTAAGATTTGTCATCTCTTTAAATACAAGGAATGAAACAGAAGATGTCAAGATTAGAAGATGGTCCAGTAGAGTGCTAGAGGAAAGGCAGTGGCTGAGGGTGATTGGCTGAGCATCCCCAAGAAACCATATGAATGATTCCTGGATGAAGTGTAACCTCTCTACAGCCTTTGGGAAGGCAAAGAAGTTTCTCACTGAAAATCTCTTTTTTCCTTTCTGTATCCCTTTCTTAAATTTCCACACCTACCACCATCAACATGACCATGCTAAAAACTCCAACAAATCAGAATCATCATGCCTTCCATTCGGTCCTGCCTCTAAGAAAATGTTGGAAAAAACATATTCACATTATAAGTACAGTTTTAAGAACTTTGTAACACTTTATCCTTCTGCCATCAGGGTTTACATTTTCCAATTCAACTTGGTTTAGAGAATGTTTAACTCATAAATTAATTGGCAAATATTTCAGGCAAAGGAGGGGGGTACCTTTTTTAGTGGTAAAGGAGAGTTTCATGAAGCTTCTTAAATCTCACCCAGGGGCTCCAGTGCTCTGCCAGTCACCTTGGTGTTGGCTCCTAGGAACACATGAAAAATCAAATGAACAAACCAACTTCCTACGTATCACTTTGTAATCAAATCATTTGGGTACCCTACATTTCAGGGTCAGAAATAAGGTAAGGCATGTAAGGCATTCACCTTATGAGCAAAATTTAAGTGGGTGTCAAAAAGCTCAGTAATTAAGATATTTAAATGTAATACTTGAAAATCAAAATTAATGCAAAATTCCATGATGAACAAAATATCAAATTTTTAATGACCCTACATCAGTATTGTCGATTTTTCTTCTTTTGCCTCAGGCTCTAGGCACTTCCTTGGCAAGACTAGGCACTTCCTTGACTCTCACTCCCTTCCATTTTAATGAAACAGTAACTGAGTGCACTAATGAAATTGTGCCTTTTTCATCATTGTGCGCTGGGGGAGGGAGGCTGTTGGGAGGACACCCAAGGCCCAGGCCAGGTGAGCAGTCATCCAAGAATTGGCAGGAGATCCTCAGAATGAATCCTGGAGGGAGACTCCCAAAGTCCAAGAGGGAGAGAGGCTTTTGCTGGAACACAGCAATCTGGTTGAAACCTTTACCTGTCTGTTCACAAAAATGCCAGAGCCATGTGCAGGGTTTTCACATTCTGCCCAGCATACTGAAGGCAGGATCTCTGCCATGAAACAATGAAATTCTCCATTTCCTGTTCTACCAGAACCTCTCCAACCTGAAAAAAAACCCACAAACACAATATTGGTTGTTTTCTATCACTCTAGGAGCAAATGTTGGAAGAGCAGACAAAAAGAGTGATTTCTCGTTGCTGGGAGCTGAGAGAACACAATAAATGATGAAAATGATGAAAAGATCTGTGTTCTGAGAGACTTTCAGTGAGTTCTGAAGACCTTCCACACACACTGTCCCCCAGGGGCAGTGCGTGTGGGAATGAAGCCTCTCAGTGCCGTTAGTGAGTCAGGCTGCCGGTGAGGCTTCAGTTCTCCTCTGCTTAGGTAGGCAGGGGGGAAATACCAAACAGAATTGCTTCTTACTTTACATGAGAATTGGAGAAGGAAATGGCACCCCACTCCAGTACTCCTGACTGAAGAATCCCATGGATGGAGGAGCCTGGTGGGCTACAGTCCATGGGGTCACAAAGAGTTGGACACGACTGAGAGACTTCCCTTTCCCTTACGTGAAAATATTTTTGGAATGGAAATCAATCCTTTTTGAAAATAAATGATGGAAGGGGGCCACTCCTGAATCAAGTACCATACTGTGTAACATCTGTGGCCTGCCAGACAACACCAGCAGGATGATGTTGGGGAAGGCTGACAGGGCTGACCTCAGACATCCAGTAGGTGTTATCATTTCACTCCTGGTGCCTCCCAATCACTGTGCTCCACCGGCAATGCCACTATCCATCCTGGGCCACCTCCACTGACCTTTGGTTAGACATTGAGAACTAAGTTTAGCAATACTATTTTTTTTCCATTTTCCTAGAAGACCAGAGAGTGAAAAGATAGGTAGCCTCAGTTAATCACATAAATATCTCACAATCATCACAACTGTTAAAACGTCAAAAACAAAAATGCCTCATACCATAAGGAGGAAAAATCAGACATGCAAAGGAGGTAAAATAATATGATTATTTTCTTTTTACATTGATGGGTCAGTTCTTTAATGGAGAGTCTAAAGATGATCCCGCTGAGCTGAAGACCACACTGCTGATAATCACCGTCCCACTCTTCCAGTCTGAAATAAGCAGACCTGGTTGCTGAAAGGATACCCACAGAAACCGCTGACCGCCAGGGACGCAGGATGCGCCTGACCCTGTGAGGGAGGCGGTGCCGTCACGTGTTCCATTCTCAAGCGTCAACACTGCAGAAAAGGCCTCCAGGATCAGTGCCCAGGGCTTCCCTCATAGCTCAGTCGGTAAAGAATCTGCCTGCAATGCAGGAGACCCAGGTTCGATTCCTGGGTCGGGAAGATCCCCTGGAGAAGGAAATGGCAATCCACTCCAGTATTCTTGCCTGGAAAATCCCAGGCAGAGGAGCCTGGCGGGCTACAGTCCATGGGATCGCAAGAGTCGGGCACGACTTAGCGACTAAACCATCACCACCACCATCAGTGCCCAACCAGCTGTGGCTTGCCTAGAACTGCGCCCAGACCCAGAGAACCACACGCCCTCTGCACAGCCGACTCTGAGCTCGGAAACGTGGGGAGAAACTGGGCCCGAGGGCCCTAGGCTCAGCCATCCCATGTCAGGGAGGTGGGGCGGGACCTCCAGTTCTGCGGGCCAACGGGATACTGCGGGACTTAACAGCTTCAGGCCAGGCCCAGGTGGGAACCTCACAGACTGAGGCTTGCGCGGAGGTCCTTGGCAGCACTCTTTCTGCTATTCTTTGCGCCGGGGGTTCGCCAGGATGGCAGTCGGGGCTACCATTTATCAGCAACATCTACTTGCTGGCCGTCCTGGCCGAGCTCCCCTACGTCTAAGCGAAAAAGCAGAGCCAGGTGTATCACGAGCTACAGCCTGACCAGCCTCGGAGAGAGGGCCAGGGCCAGGGCCTTCCCCCTGGGTGGGCTGACGCTTGTGGGCGCGAGCTGTCGGGACTCCGCTACGCGTGCCAGTGGCGTGGAGAGTCCAGCTTCTTGGGGCGGGGTAGGGGGCGAGGTCCTTACTCTGCGAGGCCGCTATGAGAAGCCCAGCCAGCCGCGAACCCCACCCACCTAATGCCTGCGGGATCATCCCTGCGGCTGGATTTTCCTTGCAGCTGAGGGCGCCTAGGTGCTGCTCCCGCGCCTGCGCACTGAGGTCCCAGGCCCGCCGGTTGCCTTGTCCGGCTTGACTGGCGCTTTCCTCGGCGCGCCGACTCAACGCCAGCCTTCTCGAGCGTAATGCTCAGCATTCCCTGTGAAGGTTACCTTCCGCCAACGATTTCTGGAGAAACCAGGCGTCCTAGAAAGAACTGAGTTAACAGTTAATAAGATGTCGTTGGATGTTTGCATTTGAGAACGGTTGGTCTAGGCGTCTGCTGTGAGGAGGAGAGAGCGCAGGTGAAGGCCTAGGGAAATGACTGTGAAAGAGCGAATGAATTAATAAGTGAAGATCACTGGGGAGTACCACTGCCATCCTGTCTGCCAGGAGACCGGAGAGTCCCCGCAGCAAACTCGGAGCCTTCGCCGGCGGGAGGGCCAACCTCCCTTGCAGTGCGGAAGTCAGGGGGCAGGTCCTCTGGTCCTTCCCATTAAACTGAAGGGGAAACAGCTGTACAGACCTGCTGAGTGACTTGCAGGCCGCCACACAGCTGCGAACAAGCAGGGGAAAGGCCAGAATGCTAGCTTGCCTTTGGGAAAGTGTCCAGACCTCGAGAATGTAGAAGTTTCCAGAACATGCCCTGATGCAGCTCACTTGTTTTCTTTTGAATCCATTCCGTTAAAAGAAACTACCAGCTAGACTCTACCAGGTGCTGGGGATGAAGAGGTGAAGAAGGCAGTCACAGGCCGATTTTAGGTGCAGTCTAGTGAGAGAAAAAGAAAAATTAATCTGATGATCGACCACAAATTTTATGTGTTTTGAAGGAAGAGTACCAAAGGGCTGTTTGGTAATTGTGGTGTTTTAGGTTTGGGCTTGAATCCGTATTTAAACAGGTTTTTACAAGAATTTTTCTAGGTTTCTGCAGTTCACTAATGGTTTATATCGCAATAGGGAAGCTGGACTTAAATATATATAATTCTTATATTTTGTTCTCCATCCTCCAGTTCTCGAGTGTATTTCCATGGTTTTGATTTTTCATATTTGATCTCTGGTGTGTTGGTATGAAGCATCATCAGTATTACAGAGAAATCAGAAGATGTGAAAGCACAGGAACAGAGGTTGAGTCCTGTTTCATCAGATAAAACTTGACCTTTACTTGTCTGAATCTTAATTTTTCCTGATATGCATAATGGTAACAAAGTAACTGAACACAGTTAAGTGCTACTCAAATGTTCTTGGTTATTAATTACAGAGCAATTTATTAGGACTACAAAGTACACCGTGTTTTACAACCAGTTATGTGAAATGGTGTCATGCAGAATAGAAAATTGTTTTTCATATGTAGATATTTGAACTGGAAGGAACTCTGTATTTACTATGAACATTTTTTTGGGAAAGTGGGTGTTTTAAGTCTCATAATAGATTACAAATTATAAATGTGTTGGAAACTGTCTTCTGGCATAGGCAGATCCTGGTACAATGGATAAGAATTTGATATAAGTAACCAGTTTTATTGTTGGTACAACTGTGTGGGGAAACCATAGCGCTTTACAAAGAGGACTCTTTTACTGTAGACCGAATAGGGTTAAACTGATATTATGTGCAAGAGGAACAGAGCAAAAGGAGAAAGGAGTAAAAATTAAAAGGGTTATATGAATTGAAGACATTGTTTGCCTAAATTTGCCTTAGGTAGTTTTCAACTGAAGGCTATTTTAACCCTTTAAGCTACTTGCTCTTTCTCTTAGTTCTCTAAGCCCATTGTCTTAGATATTTTTCAACTTTGACAAAGTCTTAAGGTTGGTATGAATTGTCAAAATACTGTAACTTTTCAGGAAGTGGGAGGAGACTTATCTCCTGTACTTACTGGAAAGTTGTAGAAAGTTGTTTGAATAGCTTATTTATAAATAGAATCTTATTTATCCACTATCTTACCTTATGATTTGGAGATGTGTGCTCAAAACAAAAAAAAAAAAAACAAACAAACAAAAAACTGAACTTTAAAAATGCTTATGAGAAATGACAGTCACAGTCACTTCAAGTGACACCTAAATTTATGAAGTCTGTGAATTCAATTTTCTCTTATATGTCTTGAAAGGATGGCAACCAGTCCTCAAGTTTTATGCATTCATTTTAAAGGCTATCTTAAATAGAAATGTACCACATTGAGGAGACTCACTCTGAATGTATGGTGACCTTAATCTTTTAATTCTGAATCTTCCTACTCTACCATCTTCTCAGATTCCCTGTCCTTTGAACATAATCTAATAATTAACCTCTTACCATAGCTTACAAGGCCCTCTAAATCTTACCCAGTGATTCTCACCCTTATTTATAAAAACTATGGCTTTTTTTTTTTTTGAGATACTGATGGTTACACACCATTTCTGAAGGTTTAATGTTGATCTCATTTCTTTCCACTTTATCTTCTACTCTTGTTTCTGATCTTACTCCCTATTTCTTAAGCATGCTTTACAGTTGTGTGTGGTTAATATTTAACAAATGGTAGTTATGTGGTGTAGGAGATGGGGGGAGAAAGGTCTGATTTGTTGCACTTACAAAATTTCAGTGTGTAAATCCTCCCAACATGTCTATTTTCAAGCTACCAATGAGATATCACTGAACACAAAGTTGGAAAGAGATGCAAACCATGACTTGCATGAGCTGGTTTGAGCAGACTCTATCATCCCGCTGATATAGGTTGGTACAAAAGTAATTGTGGTTTTATATTATTGAACTCTGCAATTTGATACTGGAATACATTCTTAAATGTGGTTATGTTATTCATCATTTTAATGTTCATTTCTCACTTTATGTTTTTTTGCTAATGACTTATTACTTGCTGTTTATATTTATTTTAGACTAGGGAAATGATGTTAGACAAAAAGCAATTTCAAGCAATTTTCTTATTTGAGTTCAAAATGGGTTGGTTGTAAAGCAGCAGAGAAAACTCACAATATCAACAATGCATTTGGTTCAGGAACTGCTCACGAATGTACAGAGCAGCGATCGTTTAAGAAATTTTGCAAAAGAGATGAGAGCCTTGAAGATGAGAAGTGCAATGGACGGCCATCAGAAGTTGACAACAACCAAGCGAGAGAATCATCAAAGCTGATCTTCTTACAACTACATGAGAAGTTGCCGAAGACTTCATCATTGACCATTCTATGGTCATTTGGCATTTGAAGCAAATTGGAAAGGTGAAAAAGTTTGGTAAGTGGGTACCTTATGAGCTGACTGAAAATTAAAAAAAAAAAAAATCATTGTTTTAAAGTGTCGCCTTTTCTTATACTGTGCAACAACAAACCATTTCTTGACTGGATTGTGATGTGCGATGCAAAGTGGATTTTATATGACAACTGGCAATATTAAGCCAAACTTGCACCAGAAACAGATCATGGTCCCTATTTGGTGGGCTGGTCTGATCCACAACAGCTTTCTGAATCCCAGGGAAACCTCTACATCTAAGAAGTATGCTCAGAAAATTGATGAGATGCACTGAAAACTGCAACATCTGCAGCCAGTGTTGGTCAACAGAAAGGGCCCAATTCTTCAACAGGACAATGCCCAACCACATGTTGTACAACCAACGCTTCAAAAGTTGAACGAATTGGGCTACAAATTTTGCCCCATACACTATATTCACCTGACCTGTCACCAACTAACTACAACTTCTTTAGGCATCTCGATGACTTTTTGCAGGGAAAATGTTTGTACAACCAGCAGGAGGTTGAAAATGCTTTCCAAGAGTTCACTGAATCCCGAAGCATGAATTTTTATGCTACAGGAATAAAAATTTATTTCTCATAAGCAAAACAATGTGTTGATTATAATGGTTCATATTTTGATTAATATAGATGTGTTTGAGCCTAGTTTTAATGATTTAAAATTCATGATCCAAAGCTGAGATTACTTTTTCACCAACCTGATGTTATGGCTGTATCCCTGTTCTCTATGCCTCAAAGCCCTTTAATGTTCTCCCACTGCTTTTCAATCTTCAGATCTCAAAGTTTATTTCTTAAAGTAGCTCTTTGCCTAGTTTCTGCCAAGGCTACATGTTTGTTGCATATACCTGTGCTGCACTGTACACTCTGACTATTACTCATGTTTAATGTTAATGTTTGATATCAAACTTCCATATTCATTCACCAATTAGAGTAGGGACTGTGTATTTTCTATTCGTTACTGTATCACTGCCGCTATCTTAGTTTCACCCTGCCATGACACAATACCATAGGTTGGGTTATTTAAACAGACATGTTTTTTAATATTTCTGTTGGAAAACTCAGCAGTACTACTTGATATACTAACACAAATAAACAAGTAAATAAGATTTACTATTATTTATAGATGATAAAATTGTCTATCTGGAAAGCCCAAGCAAATAAAAATCCAACAGAATGTTTTAAAATTGGTAATTATTCTAACTTTCCTCTGGAAAAATTAATGTGTGAGAATCGCCAAGAGCATATTGAAAAAGAGAAACATAAGGGCACCTTTGCCCTACTAGTTGTTAAACTGTCTTACTGATATTTATTGAGTGCTACTTTGTGCCAGGCAGACTGTTCTGTGTGTAGCAGATTCATCAGATTAACAAAATATGCTTATACATGTCCACAGCATAGGGCTTCCCTGGTGGCTCAGATGATAAAGAATATGCCTGCAATGCAGATGTGAGTTTGATCCCTGGGTTGGGAAGAGCCCCTGGAGAAGGCAGTGGCTACCCACTCCAGTATTCTTGCTTGGAGAACTCCATGTACAGAGAAGCCTGGTGGGCTACAGTCCATGGGGTCGCAGAGTTGGACACGACTGAGCAGCTAATACACACACACACACACACACACACAGCATAGTGTACAAATAATAAGCCAAATTAAGTCAGAAAATACATACAATATAGTGGCTAATGAGTGATAAAGAGAAAACAAGCAAAGAAGAGAGAGGATCAGGGTGTGCTGGCAGGCTGAGGTACAATTTCAGAAAGGACTTCCCGGGTAGTCCACATTTGAATGACGATCTGGAGGTGATACGGCCATTGAGTAAGAAAGGTACAAGCAGGGCCAAACACCTGGGCATATTGGTACTGGGGAATACAGAATGAGTGATAGAAAGTCAGTGGGAGGAAGAAGTAGGGCTTGAGAGGAGGCAGAAATTAGATTGGTGATGAGAGAACAGGAAGAAACACTCGGACCCTGTAAGTCATTGCATTAATCCAAGTGTTTGCTGACTCCTTGAGATGGAGCGTCAATGAAATATCTTGTGCCTACATGAAACATGGTCAGATCTATTTTTATGGCTAAGTGTAATCCTCACAGTCACTTCCAGTCATTCTTTGACACATTAAAGTTCAGTAATGCTTTCAAACACATGCCCACTCCCAAACCATAGGCACTCACAAAAAGATAAGGGCACCAGGTCATTGACGTGTCAACCTTAATAGTGCCAAGTGCACATGCATGCATCCACGTGCACATTTCTGAATGAAAATAAACTGCTTCCAAGAAACCTGCAACGACTTAAGAATAAGCATTCATGGTAACAGCTGATTATGCAGCACCTCCACCATTCTACACCCTGCTTAACAGGTTTCTGGAACCCTTTGAGCTACTGCTCAAAGCCCTTCTGGAAGATCCGAGTTCCTGGCTTACTGTCCACAGAGGGCAGAAAGCAAAAAAATAGTTTCTCACAACCCCAGGATCACCACACACATGCACACAGTGCATGATCCACAGCAATATAAGAGCCTGCAAGCATGACAACCACAGCAGCAGCAGCAGCGGGTTGGAGAGGAAAGAAAACAGAACAGGTAGGTAGTTCTTCTAGTTTTATGTGCTGAGTCACTCAGCTGTGTCTGACTCTTTGCAACCCCAAGAACTGTAGCCTGCCAGGTTCCTCTGTCCATGGAATTTTCCAGGCAAGAATACTAGAGCAAGTTGCCATTTTCTACTCCAGGGGATCTTCCCTATCCAGGGATCAAATTCATGTCTCTGGCACCTCCTGAATTGGCAAGTGGATTCTTTACCACTACACTACCCAAAAAGCTCAAAACTAGTCTTGGATATGCCATGAGTGACCCAGGTATCAGTGTCTGGAAGCCTCAATATTTTCTTCAACACACTTGTTTCACATCACATTTCTTTCCAGTGTGGTGGTGTGGTATCTGGGCTCAGAACACCTAATTTCCGAGATGTTCTTGTTCAAACCCCAGGTGCCCACAGGGCTACAATAGAATGAAATCTTAGGGCTGGGGAACTGAGTGCCTGAAAAACTCCCTCTCCTCAGGGTGGACTGACAGGGCATCTGGGGACCATGGAAATGAAAAAAATGGTTGATAATATGCAATGCACTTGGGCACAGAGCCGGGAAAGATATGCCGGGAAAGACAAGACCCCATTGTACTATAGTATGCAAGGCTTCCCTGTCCTTCACTATCTCCCAGAGTTTGCTCAAACTTATGTCCATTGAATTGGTAATACCATCCAACCATCCCTTTCTGCCATCCCCTTCTCTTCCTGCCCTCTATCTTTCCCAGCATCAGGGTCTTTTCCAAAGAGTCAGCTCTTCTCAACAGGTGACCAAAGTATTGAAGCTTCAGCTTCAGCATCAGAACTTCCAGTGAGTATTTAGGGTTAATTTCCTTTAGGATTGATTGGTTTGATCTCCTTGCTGTTCAAGGGGCTCTCCAGAGTCTTCTCCAGCACTACAGTTCAAAAGCCTCAATTTTTCAATACTCGGCCTTATTTATGGTCCAACTCTCACATCAGTATGTGACTACTGGAAAAACCATAGCTTTGAGTATATGGGCCTTTGGCAGCAAAGTGATGTCTCTGCTTTTAAATGCACTGTTTGTCATAGCTTTTCTTTCAAGGAGCAAGTATCTTTTAATTCTGTGACTGCAGTCATCATCCACAGTGATTTTGGAGCCCAAGAAAATAAAATCTGCCACTGTTGCCATTTTTTTCTATTTGCCATGAAGTGATATGACCAGATGCCATGATCTTAGTTTTTTGAATGTTGAGTTTCACCTTCATCAAGAGGCTCTTAAACAAACAAACAAACAAACAAACAAAAAGAGGCTTTTTATTCCTCTTTGCTTTCTGCCATTAGGGTAGTGTCATCTACATATCTTGTTGTTGAAATTTCTCCCTGCAATCTTGATTCCAGCTGGTGATTCATCCAGTCCAGCATTTCTCATGATGTACTCTATATAGAAGTTAAATAAGCAGGGTGACAATATACAGCCTTGATGTTCTCCATCCCGATTTGGAATCAGTCCTTTGTTCCATGTCTGGTTCTAACTGTTGCTTCCTGACCTTTTTATGGGTTTCTCATGACACAAGTATGGTGGTCTGGTATTCCCATCTCTTTAAGAATGGGAATACCATTCTACAGTTTGTTGTGATTCACACAGTCAAAAGCTTTAGTATAGTCAATGAAGAGAAGTAGATGTTTTTCTGGAATTCTCTTGCTTTTTCTATGATCCACAGATGTTGGCAATTTAATCTTTGGTTCCTCTGCCTTTTCTAAATCCAGCTTGTACATCTGGAGGTTCTCAGTTCACATACTGCTTGAAGAATTTTGAGCATTATTTTGCTAGCATGTGAATAGAGCACAATTGTGCAGTAGCTTGAATATTCTTTGGCATTGGCCTTCTTTGGTGTTCTCACAGGAGAAGATGAGCATACAGCCTTCTACTCAGCCATCTTGGAGTCTCCTAGGGCAAATTTAGAAGCTGAATATGTAACCATGTCACTTTGTGGACTCAGAACTCGACTCCTGACTTGAGCCATTAAATTGTATATTCATTCCTCACTTTGAAACCTATTCAAGCTACAGAGGACTGGTGGTGTGAGGGAGGGATCATCAGTGTCTATACCCAGAGGGTTCTAACTTAGCCTCCAGCAGTTTCAAACTTTACTGTAAAAGTCAGTGTCTCCAGATAAGGAGGGGCACAGATTAACTATCACTCAAGTACTCTGATTTTCTAAAAAGTCCCTGATGCTAATCTGGGGCAAGTTTAGAAAAACAAAAACAAAAAACTTTTCTTTGGCACTTAGCACCATGTCTTGCACACCAGGTGGCACTCACTAAGTGTTTGTTGACTGAATGGAAATTAATTTCCTCTGACAGATTTACCAGCCAATCTTACAATTATATGGCTTTAATCCCAATCTGCAGAGAATTCTGACTTAGTTAGGTAGAGCAGCATTTGCTTGCTCTTTCGGAAGTCTAGGGTCTCCTAATATGAGATATAAAACCATTCTCCTCTGAGCCCATCTCTGATTCACAAAGTGAACAGAAAATTAGACCTTACTACATGCAGCCGTGAAGAGATACCCCATCCCCAAGGTAAGAGAAAACCAAGTAAGATGGTAGGTGTTGCAAGAGGGCATCAGAGGGCAGACACACTGAAACCATACTCACAGAAAACTAGTCAATCTAATCGCACTAAGACCACAGCCTTGTCTAACTCAACGAAACTAAGCCATGCCCATGGGGCAACCCAAGACGGGTCGGTCATGGTGGAGAGGTCTGACAGAATGTGGTCCACTGGAGAAGGGAATGGCAAACCACTTCAGTATTCTTGCCTTGAGAACCCCAGGAACAGTATGAAAAGGAAATATGATAGGATACTGAAAGAGGAACTCCCCAGGTCAGTAGGTGCCCAGTATGCTACCGGAGATCAGTGGAGAAATAACTCCAGAAAGAATGAAGGGATGGAGCCAAAGCAAAAACAATACCCAGCTGTGGATGTGCCTGGTGATAGAAGCAAGGTCTGATGCTGTAAAGAGCAATATTGCATAGGAACCTGGAATGTCAGGTCCATGAATCAAGGCAAATTGGAAGTGGTCAAACAAGAGATGGCAAGAGTGAACGTCGACATTCTAGGAATCAGCGAACTAAAATGGACTGGAATGGGTGAATTTAACTCAGGTGACCATTATATCTACTACTGTGGGCAGGAATCCCTCAGAAGAAATGGAGTAGCCATCATGGTCAACAAAAGAGTCCAAAATGCAGTACTTGGATGCAATCTCAAAAACGACAGAATGATCTCTGTTCATTTCCAAGGCAAACCATTCAGTATCACGGTAATCCAAGTCTATGCCCCAACCAGTAACGCTGAAGAAGCTGAAGTTGAACTGTTCTATGAAGACCTACAAGACCTTTAAGAACTAACACCCAAAAAAGATGTCCTTTTCATTATAGGGGACTGGAATGCTAAAGTAGGAAGTCAAGAAACACCTGGAGTAACAGGAAAATTTGGCCTTGGAATGCGGAATGAAGCAGGGCAAAGACTAACAGAGTTTTGCCAAGAAAATGCGCTGGTCAAAGCAAACACCCTCTTCCAACAACACAACAGAAGACTCTACACATGGACATCACCAGATGGTCAACACTGAAATCAGACTGATTATATTCTTTGCAGCCAAAGATGGAGAAGCTCTATACAGTCAACAAAAATCAAGACCAGGAGCTGACTGTGGCTCAGATCAAAAACTCCTTATTACCAAATTCAGACTTAAATTGAAGAAAGTAGGGAAAACCGCTAGAGCATTCAGGTATGACCTAAATCAAATCCATTATGATTATACAGTGGAAGTGAGAAATAGATTTAAGGGCCTAGATCTGATAGATAGAGTGCCTGATGAATTATGGATTGAGGTTCATGACATTGTACTGGAGACAGGGATCAAGACCATCCCCATGGAAAAGAAATGCAAAAAAGCAAAATGGCTGTCTGGGGAGGCCTTACAAATAGCTGTGAAAAGAAGAGAAGAGAAAAGGAAAAATATAAGCATCTGAATGCAGAATTCCAAAGAACAGCAAGAAGAGATAAGAAAGCCTTCTTCGGTGATCAGTGCAAAGGAATAGAGGAAAAGAACAGAATGGGAAAGACTAGAGATCTCTTTAAGAAAATTATAGATACCAAGGGAACGTTTCATGCAAAGATGGGCTCGATAAAGGACAGAAATGGTATGGACCTAACAGAAGCAGAAGATATTAAGAAGAGGAGGCAAGAATACACAGAAGAACTGTACAAAAAAGATCTTCATGACCCAGATAATCACGATGGTGTGATCACTCACCTAGAGCCAGACATCCTGGAATGTAAAGTAAAGTGGGCCTTAGAAAGCATCACTACGAACAAAGCTAGTGGAGGTGATGGAATTCCAGTTGAGCTGCTTCAAATCCTGAAAGACGATGCTGTGAAAGTGCTGCACTCAATATGCCAGCAAATTTGGAAAACTCAGCAGTGGCCACAGGACTGGAAAAGGTCAGTTTTCATTCCAATTCCAAAGAAAGGCAATGCCAAAGAATGCTCAAACTACGGCACAATTGCACTCATGCTAGTAAAGTAATGCTCAAAATTCTTCAAACCAGGCTTCAGCAATACGTGAACCATGAACTCCCTGATGTTCAAGCTGGTTTTAGAAAAGGCAGAGGAACCAGAGATCAAGTTGCCTACAAACGCTGGATCATGGAAAAAGCAAGAGAGTTCCAGAAAAACATCTATTTCTGCTCTATTGACTATGCCAAAGTCTTTGAGTGTGTGGATCACAATAAACTGTGGAAAATTCTGAAAGAGATGGGAATACCAGACCACCTGACCTGCCTCTTGAGAAATCTGTATGCAGGCCAGGAAGCAACAGTTAGAACTGGACATGGAACAACAGACTGGTTCCAAATAGGAAAAGGAGTACGTCAAGGCTGTATATTGTCACCCCGCTTATTTAACTTCTATGCAGAGTACATCATGAAAAACGCTGGACTGGAAGAAGCACAAGCTGGAGTCAAGATTGCCAGGAGAAATATCAATAAGCTCAGATATGCAGATGACACCACCCTTATGGCAGAAAGTGAAGAGGAACTCAAAAGCCTCTTGATGAAAGTGAAAGAGGAGAGTGAAAACGTTGGCTTAAAGCTCAACATTCAGAAAACGAAGATCATGGCATTTGGTCCCATCCCTTCATGGGAAATAGATGGGGAAACAATGGAAACAGTGTCAGACTTTATTTTTGGTGGCTCCAAAGTCACTGCAGATGGTGACTGCAGCCATGAAATTAAAAGACGCTTACTCCTTGGAAGAAAAGTTATGACCAACCTAGATAGCATATTCAAGAGCAGAGACATTACTTTGCTGACTAAGGTCCGTCTAGTCAAGGCTATGGTTTTTCCAGTGGTCATGTATGGATGTGAGAGTTGGACTGTGAAGAAGGCTGAGCGCTGAAGAATTGATGCTTTTGAACTGTCGTTTTGGAGAAGACTCTTGAGAGTCCCTTGGAAAGCAAGGAGATCCAACCAGTCCATTCTGAAGGAGATGAGCCCTGGGATTTCTTTGGAAAGAATGATGCTAAAGCTGAAACTCCAGTACTTTGGCCACCTCATGCGAAGAGTTGACTCATTGGGAAAGACTCTGATGCTGGGAGGGACTGGGGGCAGGAGGAGAAGGGGACAACAGAGGATGAGATGGGTGGATGGCATCACGGACTCGATGGATGTGAGTCTGAGTGAACTCCGGGAGTTGGTGATGGACAGAGAGGCCTGGCATGCTGCGATTCATGGGGTCGCAAAGAGTTGGACACGACTGAGCCACTGAACTGAACTGAACTGATATCTTATTTTGAAATGTCTGTTCAAGTCCTTTTGCTATTTATTGATGCTTGACTTTTTGTGGTTGAGTTTTAGAAATTTTCCATATGTTCTGGATATTATTTTCCTTATCAGGTATATGATTTACAAATATTTTCCCATTCCATGGATTGCTATTTCATTCTGTTTATAAATTCTATGAATTAAAAATTTTCCTAAATTTTCATGAAGTCAGAGTTGTTCATTTTTTCTTATATTATCTGTGCCTTTTGTGTCATATCCAAGGAATAATTGCCAAATCCATTGTTGTAAATTTTTTCTCTTATGTTTGCTTCTAAGAGATATATTTCTTTAGGTCTTACATTTAGGCCTTTGATCCATTTTGAATTAATTTTTGTACGTGGTGCTAATTAAAAGTATAACTTCATTCTTTTGCATGTGGACACACAGTTTTCCCAGCACCATCTGTTGGAAAAACTGTCCTTTTCCCATTAAATGGTCTTTACCTTCTTGTCAACATTCATTTGATTATACATTATTACAAGGGTTTATTTCTGGGCTCTACTATTCTAAATCATTAATGAATGTCCTTTTCCTAGTACCGCACTGTTTCTGATTGCTGTAGCTTTGTAAAAGGGTTTTTTAATTGATATGTTAAAGCTTTTTTTACTAAGGTTTAATTGACAGGTAACATTAGTTTCTGGTATGTAAGATAATGATTTTTATATTTGCATATATTGGAAAAGAATAACTGCAAGTCTGGTTAAAATTCATCATACTATATTGTTGCAAATTCTTTTCTTGTGATAGGAACTATTAGGGTCTGCTCTCTTAGGTCTTTCAAATATATAATATGGTTATTAACTATAGTCACCATCTATGTTACATCTTCATAACTTTTTAATTTCTTATATGAAAGCTTATACCTTTGAACCCCTTTATCTACTTTGCCTATTCTCTAATCCCCACCTGTGGCAACCACCAGTATGTTCTCTGTGTCTGTGAGCTATCTGACTTATTTTTCACTCAATATAGTGCCCTCAAGTTTCATCCAGGTGGTCACAAATGGCAGGATTTCATTTCTTTTAGGGCTGAGTAATATTTCATTTTCTATATATTCACATATATATCTCTATAATAAACAATGGGTTGCACATATTTTTTCACATTAGTGTTTTGGTATTCTTTGGATAAGTACCCAGAATTAGAACTGCTGGATCATACGGTAGTTCTATTTTCAATTTTTTGAGGAACCTCCGGACTGTTTTCCATAGTGGTTGCACCAATTTAAATTCCCACCAATAGTGCCCAAGGGTTCCCTTTTCTCCACATTCTTAGCAACACTTGGCATCTCTTGTCTTTCTGATAATAGGCATTCTAACAGGTCTGAGGTGATATCCTATTGTGGTTTTAATTTGTATTTCACTGATCAGAGGTATTGAGTACCTATTTGTTGGCCATCTACATGTCTCTTTGGAAAAATGTCTGTTAGATTCTTATACCCATTTCTTTATCAAATTTAGTGTTTTGGTTTGGCTTGGTGTTTGGGGGGCTCCACATGGCTTGTGATATCTTAATTCCTCAACCAAGGATTGAAATCTGGCTTTGGCAGTGAAAGTGCAGAATCTTAGCCACAGGACTGGCAGAGAATTCCCCCACTCATCATTTTCTTGACTTTCTGCACACCACATCTTCCTTTAATTCTTTGAGCATTTCTTTTAGGGGTGGGGGATGAGGAGAAGGGGATGTCAGAGGATCAGATGGTTGGATGGCACCACCAACTCAATGGACATGAATATGAGCAAGGTCCAGAAGTCTGTGATGGACATGGAAGCCTGGTGTGCTGCAGTCCATGGGGTCACAAAGAGTCAGACATAACTGAGCGACTGAACTGAACTGAACTGATGCCACGCAGTATTTGAGATCTGAGTTCCCTGACCAGGGATGGAAGCTGTGCCCCTGGCATTGGACATGTGGAATCTTAACCCCTGGACTGCCAGGGAAGTCCCAAGCATTTCTAAGACAGTTGTTCTAAATCTTTTTTAGTATATCTGCCATCAGGTCTTTCCAAGGAGAGTTTCTGTTGATATTTATATATTTTTCTTTTGAATGGGCTATATGTTCCTATTTATTTTTATGCTTTCTGACATTTGAATCTAATAATATGATAACTCTGGAGATTAGCTTCTTCTCCTTCCTCAGTGTTTGCTGGAGTTTGTATTTGGTTTATTTCTTTCTTTTTTTTTTTTTTTTGGTCATTGTTGTTGTTAGTATAAGCTGAATCTGTGCTGAGGATCAACCTGAGGTGTAAATAAGATCTTCTCAGGTCTGTCTTCTGAATTTTTCCCTGTTTGTGCATGGTCACTTCCTAATTTCTCTGTGTATGTAGTTGTTTTTAATATCCTTGTCTTTAATTTGTTTTCCCATGGGAAAAACAGAATAATGAAGGATGCAGTAAAAGTGTTAGCCCTTTAAATCTCTTGGCAGTCACTCTGTCAGAGAAAAAGGGCTGGCAACAAGGGGAGGTGAAACAACAATGGCCCTCAGGCCCACTTCTTTAAGTCAACAGAAACTCTTTTTTTTTTTTTTTAATTTTTATTTTTACTTTATTTTACTTTACAATACTGTATTTGTTTTGCCATACATTGACATGAATCCACCACGGGTGTACATGCGATCCCAAGCATGAACCCCCCTCCCACCGCCCTCCCCACAACATCCCTCTGGGTCATCCCCGTGCACCAGCACCAAGCATGCTGTATCCTGCATCGGACATAGACTGGTGATTCGATTCTTACATGATAGTATACATGTTTCAATGCCATTCTCCCAAATCATCCCACCCTCTCCCTCTCCCTGAGTCCAAAAGTCCGCTATACACATCTGTGTCTTTTTGGCTGTCTTGCATACAGGGTTGTCATTGCCATCTTTCTAAATTCCATATATATGTGTTAGTATACTGTATTGGTGTTTTTCTTTCTGGCTTACTTCACTCTGTATAATTGGCTCCAGTTTCATCCATCTCAACAGAATTGATTCAAATGTATTCTTTTTAATGGCTGAGTAATACTCCATGTGTATATGTACCACAGCTTTCTTATCCATTCATCTGCTGATGGACATCTAGGTTGTTTCCATGTCCTGGCTATTATAAACAGTGCTGCGATGAACATTGGGGTACATGTGTCTCTTTCAATTCTGGTTTCCTCGGTGTGTATGCCCAGCAGTGGGATTGCTGGGTCATATGGCAGTTCTATTAGCAATTTTTTAAGGAATCTCCACACTGTTTTCCATAGTGGCTGTACTAGTTTGCATTCCCACCAACAGTGTAGGAGGGTTCCCTTTTCTCCACACCCTCTCCAGCATTTATTGCTTGCAGATTTTTGGATCACAGCCATTCTGACTGGTGTGAAGTGGTACCTCATTGTGGTTTTGATTTGCATTTCTCTAATAATAACTGATGTTGAGCATCTTCTCATGTGTTTGTTAGCCATCTGTATGTCTTCTTTAGTTCTTTGGCCCATTTTTTGATTGGGTCATTTATTTTTCTGGAATTGAGTTGCATAAGTTGCTTGTATATTTTTGAGATTAGTTGTTTGTCAGTTGTTTCATTTGCTATTATTTTCTCCCATTCAGAAGGCTGTCTTAGAAACTCTCTTTGAAAAGACCTGATGGCAGGTATACTAAATATATGTATGTGTGTATGTATATATATATATATATGCTGCTGCTGCTGTTGCTTCAGTCGTGTCTGATTCTGTGTGACCCCATAGACGGCAGCCCACCAGGCTCCCTCATCTCTGGGATTCTCCAGACAAGAACACTGGAGTGGGTTGCTATTTCCTTCTCCAGTGCATGAAAGTAAAAAGTGAAACTGAAGTCGCTCAGTCGTGTCCAACTCTTAGTGACCCCATGGACTGCGGCCCACCAGGCTCCTCTCTCCATGAGATTTTCCAGGCAAGAGTACTGGAGTGGGGTACCAGTGCCTCCTCCATATATATATGTGATTTGTGTATATATATATGTGTGTGTGTGTGTGTGTGTGTGTGTGCTTTGTGTGTGTGTATATATATATATATATGCTTGACATATATATATATTATATATATGATGCTTGATATATATATATATATTTAAAACAACTATCTTAGAAATGCCCAGGACTTCCCTGACAGTCCAGTGGTTAAGATTTCACACTTCCAATGCAGGGGACACAGGTTCAATAACTGTGATAAAACCAGTTATCCCTAATCAGAGCACAGATCCCTGGTACTTATAGAACAGGGTCTTTTTGGTCCTCTCTGTTTGCAACCTACTCCAGGAACACTCACAGCTAACTGCCACATAGCTTGGGGATGGGAGATTGGTAGTTATAATCATGCTAAAAAAAAAATGGTATTGGCTAACATAAACTTCAGTTTTCAGTCCAAGTCTTCCCTTTGAAGTTGCAAGCCTTCAACAGACTCCAGAGTTCCAAAGTAATTACATCAGACAGGTTTACCAGCACAATTGTTGGCACTGTGGGGAGACAGAGACCTGGTACCTCCTACTTGGCCACCTTCCCAGAATCCTCCTCCTGGTCTTTTGCAACAACAGCCAAGAAAGTTAGAGCTGGGTGTGAGTGAAGAGCCTACAGACACTGAGTGAGAACTTAGTAATGGTTAGGGTAGCAGTAATTAATTGTTGTGATGCCTGTTTCAATTTTCCAGAGGCTATTTTCTTGATCTTTTCTTCTCAGCCTTACCTGGTTTAATGGAGTTCATCAGGCAGGGGACACTTGACAAGTGGGTGTTTTGTAGTTTCTCTCAGGAGCCACAGTCATGGTAAAGATGAAGTATATGGTGTGAAAAGGGCTCAGTGATCCAGGCTACAATCTTATGAGGATAATAGGGCCCTGAGGACATGAGTAGCAATTGTGTCCTATTTCTAGACAGATGTCCTTGTAGCTGGTGTGATATCAGCTAACTTTCAGATGTCAGGTTTTGCATTGATTTATATAATTCAAAGTCACTTTTTGGCATCAAAAACCAAAAGGATCTATAGGTCTTTTGGAAACCCCTCAGCCCTGGGTCAGTTGTCCTCTGAACACCATAAGCAGTGAGCAGTAGTCACACACACTTAAGCAATCAATGCCTACCTTCTCTTCACCACCAGTAAGTGCCATCCACAGCAAACCTCCAGTTAAAATAATAATGTGAAGAATGGACTCCTGGGGGATACCAAGGGCTAAGCAGAAATCACAGTTTTAGAGAAGGGTTGGTTTCTTCTTTTCTACTTTGTCTTATGGTCAGTCTGGGACAACTTTTTCTTTTTACCTTTCTCTCAGGAGTTCAAGAATTTTCATTGCCCAAAATGCTACTAAGAAACCCTTTCTGCTTTCTCTTTGGGAAGATAGAGAAGGGAGGTTGTTGAGAAAGTTTATTTCTACTTCTGTTTGATACAACTACAATCCAGATTGCATAATTATCTGTTTCTTTTACATCAGACTATAAGCACCATTAAAACAGGAATGGTATCTGCTTATTTCACCCCTTTTTCTAGCGCATAGAGTATCAGTTCAGTTCAGTTGCTCAGTCATGTCTGACTCTTTGCAACCCCATGAATTGCAGCACACCAGGCCTCCCTGTCCATCACCAACTCCCAGAGTCTACTCAAACTCATGTCCATCGAGTTGGTGATGCCATCCAGCCATCTCATACTCTGTCGTCCCCTTCTCCTCCTGCACCCAATCCCTCCCAGCATCAGGGTTTTTTCCAATGAGTCAACTCTTTGCATGAGGTAACCAAAGTATCGGAGTTTCAGCTTTGGCATCAGTCCTTCCAATGAACACCCAGGACTGGTCTCCTTTAGAATGGACTGGTTGGATCTCCTTGCAGCCCAAGGGACTCTCAAGAGTCTTCTCCAAACCACAGTTCAAAAGCATCAGTTCTTGGGCACTCAGCTTTCTTCACAATCCAACTCTCACATCCATACATGACCACTGGAAAAACCATAGCCTTGACTAGATGGACCTTTGTTGGCAAAGCAATGTCTCTGCTTTTTAATATGCTATCTAGGTTGGTCATAACTTTCCTTCCAGGGAGTAAGCGTCTTTTAATTTCATGGTTGCAGTCACCATCTGCAGTGATTTTGGAGCCCAAAAAAATAAAGTCTGACACTGTTTCCACTGTTTCCCCATCTATTTCCCATGAAGTGATGGGACCAGATGCCATGATCTTCATTTTCTGAATGTTGAGCTTTAAGCCAACTTTTTCACTCTCCTCTTTCACTTTCATCAAGAGGCTTTTGAGTTCCTCTTCACTTTCTGCCATAAAGGTGGTGTCATCTGCATATCTGAGGTTATTGATATTTCTCCCAGAAATCTTGACTCCAGCTTGTGCTTCTTCCAGTCCAGCATTTCTCATGATGTACTCTGTATAGAAGTTAAATAAGCAGGGTGACAATATACAGCCTTGACATACTCCTTTTCCTATTTGGAACCAGTCTGTTGTTCCATGTCCAGTTCTAACTGTTGCTTCCTGACCTGCATATAGGTTTCTCAAGAGGCCGGTCGGGTGGTCTGGTATTCCTATCTCTTTCAGAATTTTCCACAGTTTATTGTGATTCACACAGTTAAAGGCTTTGGCATAGTCAATAAAGCAGAAATAGATGTTTTTCTGGAACTCTCTTGCTTTTTCCATGATCCAGCAGATGTTGGCAATTTGACCTCTGGTTCCTCTGCCTTTTCTAAAACCAGCTTGAACATTGGAAGTTCACGGTTCACCTATTGCTGAAGCCTGGCTTGAAGATTTTTGAGCATTACTTTGCTAGCGTGCGAGATGAGTGCAATTGTGCAGTAGTTTGAGCATAGAGTATACTACGCTCAAAAACACTTTTGAGCGAATGAATGAATTTCTACTAGAGATAAAGAATATAAAAAGGCCAGTATGAAGATCCTCAACACAATTTTGGGGAGCTCTGCTTAGTGCACTATAGGAGTGAGGAAGAGATGACTTAAAAGCCTTCTAGATATTTCTAGGAGATTCTGAAAAATGTCAAAGAGTAAGGAATCTGTCTTAGGGGAAATCATCCTTCTGGTAAGTCATAATAGTATTTATCCAGTTGTCAAAGTTGTAGCAAACACTGAAAGAAAATTGATCTAAAATCAGTCATTTCCATACTAACAAGGAAAGATCAACTAAATACTGCTAGTCTGGTCCATTGACATTTCATGTTGACATTTAAAGGAAATAAAAATATTAAAATTTTTCAAGTGCCTCATAAGCATATACTCCAGGAATTTTGTTCTGTTTTTGTAAATTCTAATGAAAACATGGAAATGGCAAACTTCATCTGATTCAACTCAAAGGATAATTACAATAACCTATTATGATAATTGCAAAAGAATATATCAGACTCTTGGCTTCTACGAAAGAGCAGACATCACCTAGTATGTATCTCACCACACACACACACACACACACAAGGAAAGCCAAGGGAAAAATCTAATGAGAAAAGGGACCTCAAAATGTTTTTCAAAAATGGAAAGTTAAAATTTGAAGTTTAAATAAATCTCTAAATTTTGCCCTATAAGATTTCCAAGCAGTCTAGAGAATGATCATCTGGGTATTGATAAAGACACATATTCCTATTCAGAGGTCCCAATCTGTGTCACAAGAATTTGAATCTCCAGGAGTCAGATATGAGCATTGAATAGTTTCTACAGTTCCCAGGTGATTCTGATGTGCAGCCAGTTTGGGGAACTAACTCTAAAATGTCAGCATCTTCACAATATATCTCTTTTACCCTTCTTTCCACTGGTTGAGGTCATCTTCCCGCAGCTTCCTGTGATTTTGTTTGCCTACTAGCAAAATTTCTGTGTTTCCTTTTATCTACTAATTCCTTACCTTAAGGTGACATTTAATCAGAGTGTGTTATCTTATAGAACCATGAAATTGAGTTGGGAGAAGCATGGAGAAGAAACAATACAATGTCTTAAAAAGCAGAGACATATAAAAAGGCTAGATATTGCAAAATAATGAAACTTGTCCACTATAAACATAGGTACTTTACAAAAATGGACTTCCCTGGTGGCTCAGATGGTAAAGCGTCTGTCTACGATGCGGGAGACCAGGGTTCGATCCCTGGGTTGGGAAGATCCCTTGGAGAAGGAAATGGCAATCCACTCCAGTACTATTGCCTGGAAAATCCCATGGACAGAGGAGCCTGGTAGGCTACAGTCCATGGGGACTCGCAAAGAGTCAGACACGACTGAGCGACTTCACGTTCACATTTACAAAAATACACATATAGACCTATGGTTATAACCTAAACTATGTTCCAGGTAATGGAAATATTACTAACAGCCCTTCTCCTCTCCCTTCCTCTTACTTCTTCTCAAGCATTTCAGTGACTAAGTACCAGACTACCTCAGCGCCAAGAGTTGGACTAACATAGACACTCCCAGAAAACACAGCCCTTCCTAAAAACCAAAAAAAGGACATTAAAGGGGTTATTTTACTATCTCTGCTTTTAATATACTTTGGGCATTATGCTATGCTATGCTATGTTATGCTTAGTCGCTTAGTCGTGTCCAATTCTTTGCAACCCCATGGACTGTAACCCACCAGGCTTCTCTGCCCATGGGAGTCCCTAGGCAAGAATATGGAATGGGTTGCCATGCCCTTCTCCAAGGGACCTTCCCAACCCAGGGATCGAACCCAGGTCTCCTACATAACAGGTGGATTCTTTACCATCTGAGCCATCAGGGAAGCCCAAGAATACTGGAGTGAATAACCTATCACTTTTCCAGGGGAACTTCTGGACCCAGGAATTAAACCAGAGCCTCCTGCATTGCAGGTGGATTCTTTACCAGCTGGGCTACCAGGAAAGCCCACTTTGGGCATTAGGACTTGCTTATTCTTTAATACACAGCAGTATTAACTAAAATGCACAAACAGAACAATGGCTAGACAATCTGAACTTGTCTAAAGACTGATGGGCAGGGAGCTCTTCTCTCTGTACTTCCTTCCCTGTCCCCTCCCCCAGTCCCCACCACCCAGTGAACAGTCAGCTTACTCTCCAAGACAATTCCACACCCCAAATACAACCATTTCTATGAATTAACAGAAAAAAATACTTAAAAGGTGTTTAACTCTCTACTTTCAAAATAAGTTGTATACTTTTACACATCTAGAAAAGCTAGATGTTTAAATAAGGATTTAAGTTGGTCCACTATACGCACAGCTAGTAGCACTGAATACAGTGTGCACAGAGACTATAGTCTCAAAGTGTCATCTGAATAGGACTACTCTAGCCAAGAACCCTTCCCATTTTTTCATCTCTATCAGCCCAGTGGACAAGTCTAATAAGCTTCTGTAATGCTTTGAGATTCTAACAGTTTCACTTCTACCAGTCATTTTCAGAAGTCTTTCCTATGAATTTTAACATCAAATGTACACGGTGTATTTATTGACTACTTGTGTCAGACACTGGCAGCCTCTCACATCTGTACATGACTGCTATTGTTGGCAAAGTGATATTTCTGCTTTTTAATACGCTGTCCAGGTTTGTCATATGTTAAAATGCATAACCTCACATAAAATGTTTAAGATTAGGCATCTGTAGTCCAAAGTGTGAACCCTAAAAAGAACTGATCTGAAAGAAGACTGTGACATCATTAATTAACACACTAATGACAAAATCACACAGAGATGGCAGGCAACCAAGTCCAGAAAAGGGAGAGCCAAACTGAATTAGTCAGAATGTTTGCAGCCAGGACCAGGGGGATGTAGGTGCGAGCTGTGTCTCATAAAGCAAGATAATAGGATCTTCTCTTTGGTAAAGATCAATGACTCAGGCTGTTATGGCTCCTTTGCCCTGATTCTGTTCTCTCTAAACAAGTTATTAAAGCATGAAGGAGCAAAACTGATTACCTATGTACCCTACTAGATAATTTAAATGCTTAATGTTTTTTAATTCTCTCAAAACAATATGAAGTAGACATTATTGTCCCCATCTTCCAAGTGGGAATCAGAGACCTTCAAGAGGTTAAGCAGCAGTAGCAGAGCTGGGATTCAAACCCAAGTGTATCTGATGCTCTGATCCAGTCCCTTTCCAAGACCAGAGGGTGGGTATAGAGAAAATGACCCTCAGCCCCACTGTCCTCTCTATGCAACCTACCTTATGGGGACTCCTGGCAACAACTGGATCACTACTCTCTGGGTTGTGCTTTGGTGCATTCATTGTTTAAAGGCCAAAACCTCACTTATCTTTTGAAGACAACAATCTCTTTAGTGAATGGACAAGGGAGTGACTCCCCGACATCCCTTTCCCTTTCTTTTGGTTACCTTGATTATTGTTGGGTATTTGTGCCAACTTTCCCCATCCCCACCACTTTGGCTGAAGTTGATTTCATTCTTGGCCCTTGGGGAAGGACATCTGATTCAGACCAGTGAGACTACTTTCTGGCCACAGATTTTTGGTGACAAGGTGTGAATGCTGGCAAAGTAGAGAAGCATAGGATTCCTTTGCTGGAGGCCTCTGAGACATCTGCCTCTTTGCTATTGTTTGTTGGGGGACAGGTAGTGAAGATATCTTTTTTCTTTTTTTTGCCTGGGATTGGAATGAGAAATCATCTAGCACAGTGATATATATGAGGAAGCAGGTTGGTGCTATATTCTTTGCCCCACTGAAGTGAAGTCAACTTTTGGAGAAAGTGCCATGTGCATCAGACAGATCAAAGTAAACCAAGCTTTTGGTATAAATCTCTTTCATTATTTAATCCAGTTGGAATTGGTTTTCACTTACTTACAACTGAAATCATCTTCACTGACAACTTCCAAAGTAACTTTTTTGAAAGTCAGTGAGTAGGGTGACCATATAATTTATTGTTCAAATCAGGACTACGTACAGAATAAGGGAGAGCTGTTAATCATTACATGCTGGTTACAGGTGGCAAGAGCAACCATCCTGAACAAATGGGAATGTCTGGCCCTTCTACCACTGAGGTATATGCCAGTCAGTAAGCTGTGAACCTTTGGACAAGTACTCTGCTCTATAGATATCAGCTTTTTATGTAAAAATAAAATATAATATGTGAATCTAGGTAGTTTCTCCATAGTCTATAATATTCAGAGCTCCTTCTTGCCTTGGAAGTCAGAAGACAGGAGGAGGTAAAGAAGGATTCCCCTTACAGGTTTCAGAGGGAGCAGGACACTGCTGACACATTGAGGTCTGAGTTCAAGCCTCCAGATCTAGGGGGCAATAAACTCCTGTTGTTGTAAGTCACCTAGTTGGTAGTACTTGCATACAGCAATCCTAGGGAGTGAATACAGGAGTTAAGATGTTGGTCTCAGGATTCTTGGCTGCCTGTGACTACTTTAAACATGTTTTCCTTTCATTTTATGTTTCGGCTTAAGGTTTTGTTTGGAAAACAGGATTTCATTGTGAAATGAACATGAAACCACAGGTATAGCACTTTGAGGGTATACTGAAATTTGGACACTTTTGGTTACAAATAACCCAATCTGAGGTCAGATGTCCTAAATAACCAAAGAATTTATGGTTCCTGTAAATTAACCCATATAAATTTAATATAGATATTTATTATATATACTATAAATTTAAGGTCTAGAGAAGATGTGAAGTTCCAGTGCCATTTGACAGAGATTTTGATCAAGCCTCTGGCTCCATTTTTCTGCACTTTCTGGCAAGTTGTCATGCAAGGGTTCCATTCTCAAGCTGCTCCTGTTTATGGTGGCAAATGACTGCATAGTTCCAGCTTCACCTTATGGCACACTATGCAGAGTTGTTGTTGTTAAGTCGCTAAGTTGTGTTCAATTCTTTGTGAACTGATGGACTACAGCACACCAGGCTCCTCTGTCCTCCACAGTCTCCTGGAGTTTGCTCAAATTCAGGTCCATTGAGTTGGTGGTGCTATCTAACCATTTCATCCTCTGCCACTCCCTTCTCCTTTTGCTTTCAAGCTTTTCCAGCATTAGGGTCTTTTCCAGTGAGTCAGCTCTTCACATTAGATGGCCAAAGTATTGGAGCTTCAGCTTCAACAATGGTCCTTCTAATGCATATTCAGGGTTGATTTCCTTTAGGAGTGACTGGTTTGATTTCTATGGACTCAAAGGACTCTCAGGAGTCTTCTAGGAGAAACAATTTTGATCAGGAATCCCCAGTCAAGGCCTTGAGGTTCTCACCTATTGGACCACACCTGAGCCTGCACTGATCACTTGTGTTCTGACAGGCCAGAAGGATTCATCCTGATTAGCTTAACCTACTCTTTCCATTAGTCTTTGCTACTACATAACAAAATACTCCAAAATTTAGTGTCTCCAAGCCACCACAATTAATTAGTTCATGAGCCTGTGGGTCAGGTATTTGGGCAGGACTCAGGTGGGATGGCTCAATCTCTTCCATGTGTATTGGCCAGGCTCACTCATGCATTTAGGGTCATTTGGCAAGCCAGCTCAGGGCCAGACAGTCCTGGAAGGTTTTGGCCCCATATCTCCCAGTTGTCTAGGCTGCCTCAGTTCTCTTCTGTGTGTCCTCTCCACCCAGCCAGCTTGGACATTTTCTCATGCACAGAGCACCTCCTGAAGATGAGAATAGAGGCTCAAGGACCCTTCACATCCAAACTTGAGACCTGTGCAACATAACTTCTGTCATATTATATTAGTCAAAGCAAGTGCCCACCTCTTGATGTGAAAATCTGTAAGAATTTGTGATAATTTAAAATCATCACATCCATCCTTACAGTGGGGAGGGGGATTCATTTTCACCCAAACCACAGAGCTCCTAAAAAGAATGGACATTAGGGAGAAAATTGGTCAGAGACTACAGAAAAGGCTAAAAGGTAGGTTGAAATTAATTGTGAGGGGCTCTGGATGCCTTGCTAAGTGGACTTTCTCTTTTAATTTGTGGTTCTCACTCTGTTTCTGTGACAACATAATTAATGATTCTGATGTATTCTCATTAGGAAACATGACTTAAAAGTGAGTCACCATGGCTGTTTTTCTCAACCTGAAGACTGGACAGGAATAATGTTTCCTAGGGGGGCTGCATGCTCCTTCCTCTTGGGAAGTAGGGCTGCCTTGGTTATAACTCACAGTTCCAGGCACTGGGGAGCCACTGATGTCTTGTTCCCAAGTGCAAGGGAGAATTCCACCCTGAAATTCAGTCTTAACGTGCTCCTGGTAACAGCTCTGAGTTATATTCAGCACATTTCTTCATTTCTCCTAGTATGCGCCTATGCTACTAGTTTGGGATTTTCCCACTTTCAACAGTACACAGTTCCCAGCAGAAACATTTCTTCCTGTTGGCCAAGTCCTTGGGGCCCATTGTACTTTTTCGTGCTTTCTGACCTCAACTGGGAGAGCCCCACTGAACACAATGTGTTTGGATATCAACCAGGAGAATGAACACCATCCAATTCTCTTTCCTCCCAGAAATCTCCTTCTTGCAAGCAATGTGGTCTTCAGTGATCAAGCAACATGAACCTGAGCACAGGGACAAGAGGATCTTGTCAGTGCAGTCTCTCTGAGCTGCAGCTCCAGTGAGTGTCCTGCCATGTGCACACATTTATCTCTGCTGCTGGGCTGTACACAATTTGTAGAAGAAACATGGGATTCACCTTTTTTGTGTTGAAAATAAACGTTTATTGAATGAGGAATTATAATGTATCAATAAAAAAAGATAATCCTAAGTAGCATCCCTCTTGATGGAAAGATTATGGACATGAAACCTGTTTCCTGATCTGTGACTCCTCAGAGTCCTGGTTCCCAGAAAGGAAGCCAAGCCAGGAGGTATCAGCCATCTTAATCTTGGCTCCTCTCACACACTAGTGGAGGACACCAGAGCCCAGAGCAAGGGTTTGGAACAGAAATTGCCTCTTAAACTGAGGAGGAATAAGGCTCTAAGCAATCTTTTCAGACCCTAGGGAAGAGCAAGGGTGAGTGTGCAGAGGAGGAGTGGGAAAAAGGGGAAGAGGCGAAGGATGTAGAAAGTGAGCAGGGAGAGGAACTCCCATCACCTCCCCTGGGGCCTGACCTAATAGGAAATGGATGGAGCCTGAAGCCAGGGTTCTGCGGGGCTCTTTGCTGCACATCCTCACCTGGAGTGTCTAGTTAACAAGAAGGACTTGAAGCTTTCAGTGTTTCTCACTTAATACAGCAGCTGCTTGGACACCCACTCCATTTGGACAGCTCATTTCTGTTCCTTTATCCCATTAAAGGCAGCCCTTGCTCATCTCCATTTGGCTAAGGAGCCTGGGCTCTTGCTAAAAAGGGAGGTATTGACAGAAAATCATTCAGTTTTAGAACCAGGAACAAAGGCAGCTTCTGCCATTGCATGACAGGCTAACCTCAGGACAGCTGAAAATGACTGAAATTGTATAATCTGCAGGATACATTAGGGATGTCAAAAAAACATGGACAGCAAATATTGTGGAAAGCAGTTAAGGAGTATGGCCTGACCTTCAGCAGCAGCCCTAGGACAGGGAAGAGGCACCTGAGAACAGGTGATGGAAGATGGGGGTTGGGGGTAACTGGCAGAAAAAGACAGATTGAGTGTTCTTCCTTCATGCATGTCCCTCGTGGACTTCTAATATGTTGATTCTCAACTTTGGGTGCTCATTGAATGAATCTCATGGGACTTTTGCAAACTGCTGATACCGAAGTTCCACCCTTTTCTCCACATTTTGATTAAATTGCTCTGGTTTGTCTATACTTCCCTGTGCAGTTTCTGTCTCCTCCACCTGATTGCATGAGCCCTACATTTTCCTGTGTAATCTATCTTTTCTTACGGTTTTGTCACAGCTATTAATGGCCATGGGCAAAGCAGTGACTAGTCATTATGGAATTAGAAACAAGAGGTATTGAGTTGTTAATAAAAAGGAAGGAGAGTTATAGAACAGATGATAAGAAAGGAGCGTGGAGTAAAAACTTAATTTTTGTCATGGAGGAGAAATTTGAAAACATGTATGTCTCTCAGGGAGGAGACAAGAAAGGGAAATATGTGATGTGGAGGAAAGTGGGATAACTAAAATAAACTCCCTAAGCCCCCTTAAAATGTAAAATTCTGAGATGAAATATTTCAATCCTAAGGATTCTGTGCCTCCTGTAGTGCAGTGCCAATATCTCTTTACCCACCCGAGTGTCAACTGTGAGCTCACTGGGCAGAGGGGAGTGGTCTTAATTATGATTGTATCCCAATGCTAAATACAAAAAAAACCCCTCCATAATTAACGAATAAATTTATCTGTTACTTTTTTTCTAACTGACATGGGTATCCTGAAATAGCATGGATCCTCAGTAAATGGGTAAAGAGCAGCTATGAAAAAGAGGTGGCAATGAAGTTAGAGGGATGTGTAGATGCTAAAAAGAAACTTTACCAACTTCATTTTTTGATGAGAAGCAGAAGAAGCAATCTATTTTGTCTCTTCTCTTATAGTCCATGACTATATTCTGGTATATTCTACATAGTTAAAATCAAAGCATCTACATAGTTGGATATTTTGTTTTATGAAACGTTTTGAAATACTCCTTACTGTATCTCACATTCTTCATAATTATTATTGTGAGAGATGCAGAATATTCCAACACTTAAGTGTTCTCAATTTCTGCTATTTTCAAGTGCTGTGATGAAGAGCTTCATACATTGGAATTGGCCCTTTTTAAAAAAGTTATCTCCTCAGTTTAAATTATAATGAATCAAATCACTGAGTTGAAGAGTGTCAATATTTTTATGACTCCGATACACACTGCCACATTCCTGCTTTATATCCACTGTCAAAGATATTCATCAATTTCACTATAAACAATGATACTAATATTATTACCTCTTCTTTGCCATATTAATTGATACAAAAACATAGTCATTTAATTTGAATTTTGTTGAAGCCTGAGCATTTTCCCATTTGCTTACTATCAATATTTTGTTCTGTTTATGTCATTTGCCATTAACCAGGCATTTGTGACATTTATATACATTAGTGTAAGGTTTTTGTTTTATACATAATGATTCATTTCTCTAATGTTTGGGACAAATACTTTCCTGCTGCTTTCATTTTCACCATGATTAGTTGGTTTTTGTACAGAAGTTTTCTATTTATTGATCTTTTCTTTTTGAATTATCTCAAAAATTCAAAATTCTAACTCTATCATTTAAATAAACACATGAAACTCTCAATTCTATTTCTGCAATTTATGAAAATTAAGTTGCTTAATAAATGTGTAATACTTAAATATACAATTTTGTTGTATATTTTGTTTTGTATATAACTTGATGTTTTCCTAAATGGTAATCCAGTGACAGTTATATTCCATATGTGAGGGATTTAGGGATCAATCCTCTTGAAGCTGCATTTCTATGACAAGCACAATTTTTTTTTTTTTACTGATCCTGCATGTTATTTGGTAGCTTTATCATGGTGACGACCTTGATGGAGATTATGAACAGAGAAAGGCTAAAGCTCTTTTAGCCAAGACTACATTATGCTTTTCATGTACCCCAGGTACTTATACTTTGAGGCTCCTTCTTTAATAAAAAAATTAAAACTTGGAGTTACAACTGCCTCTTATAAAGATAAATATACTCCATACTGAATTCATTACTGTATGTTCATTATTATTTATAATTTATTCTTATTTAAATTTTTTTTTCTCATTTTAAAATTAAAATATTTTTGTGTTCCAAAAATTAAAAAACACTTTCTCCTTGGAAGAAAATCTATGACCAACCTAGACAGCATATTAAAAGGCAGAGATATTACTTTGCCAACAAAGGTCCATCTAGTCAAAGCTATGGTTTTTCCAGTAGTCATGTATGGATGTGAGAGTTGAACCATAAAGAAAGCTGAGCACCGAAGAATTGACACTTTTGAACTGTGGTGTTGGAGGAGACTCTTGAGAGTCCCTTGGACTGCAAGAGATCAAACCAGTCAACCCTAAAGGAAATCAGTCCTGAATATTCATTGAAAGGACTGCTGCTGAAGCTGAAACTCCAATACTTTGGTGACCTGATGCAAAGAACTGACTAATTGGAAAAGAGTGCCGAGTCAGATGCTGGGGAAGATTGAAGGCAGGAGAAGGGGACAACAGAGGATGAGATGGTCAGATGGCATCACTGACTCAATGGATATGAATTTGAGCAAGCTCTGAGAGTTGGTGATGAACAGGAAAGCCTGGCATGCTGCAGCCCATGCAGTTACAAAGAGTCGGACATGACTGAGTGACTGAACTGACTGAACTGACTGACTGAATAGGTGCCTGTTGTTTTGAATGTACATCAAGCTTGTTCCAAAGCAACCTCCTGGTGCTAATTAACTCTACCTGTCACCTATCTATGTCTCTATCTGTCTATACATCTATTCTTCTATCTGTCTAAACAATTGTGTCTACTTCTTGCTTTTTCACTCTGTTCTTCCGATATACAGTTTTATCCATATTATGAGTGCGTGCTCAGTCACTTCAGTTGTGTCTGACTCTCTGCGACCCTATAGACTATAGCCCGCCAAGCTCCTCTGTCCAGGGGATTCTCCAGGCAAGAATACCCACGGTGTTTTAGCAATTGTTGACTTTTAATATGATCCGTTGCTAGAGGTGACCTATATCCCAGAGTTCTTTTCAGTTCTCTACCACTTCTAAGTGAACTCTAGATTCTTTCTGTGTGTATAATTAAAATATCCTCTTGAAGTTGCATTGTTTTATAAGTTATCTCAAAGAGACATGGTGTCTTTGTAAAGATACAACAGTTTGATATCCCATTCTAGCACTGGGATGCAGAAAGAGTCTTACAGCTGCAGAAAGAGTCCAGGAGCAGTGGAGACAGAGACAGGAAACAGGGTTAGTATTCTGCTAGGGTGACCTGGCAACTAGGGGTACTCAGTGAAGCTAGAACGCAAGCTGCCATGAGTCAACACAGTCCCAGAAACGGGTCATAATCCAACACTGCAGGATACCTGCTAGTTTATTCTTTACTTTAGGGAAAGGGAATGCCTTTGGGAAGAAATTGGAGATCATGTTTTAGCCAAACCCACCTTCTTCTAGGGCTTCCCTGATGGCTCCGTGGTAAAGAATCCTGCCAGTGCGGGAGACACAGGTTCAATCTCTGAATCAGGAAGATCCCCCGGAGAAAGGAATGACAACCCACCCCAGTATTTTTGCCTAGGAAAGCCCATGAACAGAGGAGACTAGCAGGCTCCAGTCCATGGGGTCACAAAACAGTCAGACACAACTTAACTAAACAACAACAACCTTCTTCTAATCTGCTATTCTAAAGTGGCTACAGTTTGGTAGCTCTCAGTATTCGGATTATGAATAAGTTTAAGCAAGAAGTTTTCTTTTTTTCCTCAATTTTTTATTATGGCAAAATACATCAATATATGATCTTAACCATTTTAAAAATCTTAACCATTTTAAGTGTGCAGTTCAATGGTATTAAATATATTCATATTGTACAACCATCACTGCCATCCATCTCCAGAACTCTCTTCATCTTGCAAAACTAAGTCTGTACCAACAAAATAATGTCTCCCCATGACTCCTCCAGCAAGCTCCTGGCACCACCATATACTTTCTTTTTTTTTTTTTTTTAAATATTAGCTTTCCCTTACCCTCATGTCCCATTCTCCAAAAATCATTCTCTGTTACTACCATTCCATTCCAGCCTTTTTTTTTTTTAAGTTTTCTCATATAGGTGAATCAGGTAATATTTGTTGTTCTGTCTTGCTTATTTAACTCAGGTTTATAGTGTCCTCAAGATTCACTCATGGTTTTGAAGTGACAGGATTTCCTTATGTTTTAAGACTAAACAATATTCCATTGTGTAAGTGTGTGTATCTTTCTTTATTCATTCATCCACTTGACAGATGTTTAGGTTGTTTCCATATCTTGACTATTATGAATAATTTTGCAGTGAATATAGCCATGCAGATATTTCTTTAAGATAACAATTTTATTTCCTTTGGATATATTCCCAGAAGTGACATTGCTGATGAATATGGTAGTTCTATTTTTAATTTTTTGAGGAATTTCTATAATGTTTTCCATATTGGCTATATCAATTTACATTTCCATCAATAGTGTACAAAGGTTCTTTTTGCACCTCGTCCTTACCAACATTCATTATCTTTTTTTGATATTAGTTGTCCTAACAGGTGTAGAGCATATCTCATTATGGTCTTCATTTGCATTTGCCTAATAATTAGTGACATTATGTATCTTTTCACGTACCTGTTGGCCATTTGTATATCTTCTTTGGCAAAATGTTTATTCAGGTCCCTCGAACATGTTTTTAAACTGGGTTATTCGTTTTTTTGCTATTGAGGTGTAGGTGTCCTGCACATGCTTTGGATATTAATTGCTTATTAGAGGTATGGTTTGCAAACATTTTTTCCCATTCTATAGATAGCAATTTCATTTTGTTGATAGTTCCTTTTATTGTGCAAAAACTTTTTAGTTTGATTTCTTGTGAAACTGTTAGTTGCTCAGTCATGTCCAACTCTTTGTGACCCCATGGACTACAGCCTACCAGGCTCCTTTAGTCCAGGAATTATCTAGGCAAAAATGTTGGAGTGATTTGCTGTTCTCTTCTCCAGGGGATCTTCCTGACACAGATATCAAACTCAGGTCTCCCGCATTTCCAGCAGATTCTTTACTAATCTGTGCCACCAGAAGCCAAGTTTGATGTAGTCCCACTTGTTTATTTTTGCTCTTGTTGATCATGCTCTTGGTATCTTATCCATGAAATCATTGCCAAGACCAATGTCAAGGAACTTTTCCCCATATATTCTTGTAGGGGTTTTATTGCTTCGGGTTCTGAGTTTAAGTTTTTAATCTATTTTGAGTTGATTTTCATATATTGTGTATGATACAGGCCCAATTTCATACTTTCACAAGTGTGTCTCCAATTTTTGCACCATTATTATTGAAGAGACTCTTCTTTCCCTGTTGTGTATTCTTGGCACTTTTGTCAAAAATTAGTTGATTGTGTACACATAGGTTTAGTTCTGGATTCTCTACTCAGCTCCATTGATTATATGTCTCTTTTTATACCAGTATCATACTATTTTGATTACTGCAGCTTTGTGATATAGCTCAAACTCAGGAAGTGTGTTGCCTCCAGCTTTGCACTTCTTGTAAAAATTGCTTTAGCTATTTGGGGTATTTTTTTTGTGTCCATATAAGTTTTAGGATTGTTTTTCTATTTCTGTGAAAAGTGACATTAGAATTTTGATAGGGATTGCATTAAATTGGTAGTTCACTTTGGGTATATGGACATTTTAACAATATTAATTCTTCCAATCCATGAACATAAGGTATCTGTCCACTTATTTGCTTCTTCAATTTAATTCATCAATGTTTTATAGTTGTATTGTACGTATCTTTCACTGACTTGGCTAAGTTTATTCCTATGTATTTTAATCTTTTTGATGCAATTATAAATGGGACTGTTTTCTTAACTTTTGGCATAGTCCATTTTTAATATATAGAAACACAACTGATTTTTTTGGTATTTCCTTTTTTAATTTTTTATTTTATATAATTTTTAAAGGTTTCTTTCCATTTGCTGTTATTATTAGCAACACAACTGATATTGATTTTATGTTCTTTACTAAATTTTTTGGTCAGTTCTGACAGGTTTTTTTGTAGAATCTAGGGTTTTATACACACAAGATCGTGTATTCTACAAACAGAGACAGTTTTACTTCTTCCTTTCTGATTTGTGTGCTTTTTATTCTTTTCCTTGAATTGCTCTGGCTAAAACTCCTGGTTCTTTGTTGACTAGAAGTGGTAAGAATGGGCACCCTGCCTTGCTCCTAATCTTAGAGAAACAACTCTCAGCACTTCATCATTGAGTATAATTTTAGTTAGAGGACTGTCATATATAATCTTTATTATATTGAGATAAATAGATATATAGATATAATAGATAAATATATTGAGATAAAGAATAGTCTTTCTATACCTAATTTGTTGAAAATTTTCATCCTGAAAGGGTTTTGAGTTTTGTCAGATTATTTTTATGCAGCTTTGGGGATGATCATATGATTTTATCTTCTACTTTGTCAATGTGGTATATCACATTTATTGATTTGCGTATGTTGAACTATCCTTACATCCCAGGGATAAATTCCATTTGATTATGATATATGACCTTTTTTATGTGCTATTGAGGTCTTTTCTGCTAAACTTTTATTGTGGATTTTTACAACAATGTTTATCAGTGTTATTGGCCTGTAATTTTCTTTTATTGTCATATCCTTGTATGCCTCGGTAGGGTAAATCTGGTCTTATAAAATAAATTTGGAAGTTTTCCCTTCTCTTCAGTTTTTGGAAGAGCTTGTAAAAGATTGGTATCACTATTTCTTGAAATGTTTGGAAGGATGACCATTGAAGCCATCTACTTCTAGACATTTCTTTAATATGAGATTTGTGGTTACTAATTTACTATCTTACTTATTGTTCTTTTAAGATTTCTGTTTCTTTTTGATACAATTTTGGTAGGTTGTATATTTCTAGGAATTTATCCACTTCTCTTAGGTGCTGATAATGTAATTATTGGTGCATAACTCTTCATAGTAATTTCTTATGATCCTTTGTATTTCTGTGATATCTATCATAATGTTTCTTCTTCTATGTCTAATTTTATTTATTTGGATCTTCTCTTTTTTCTTTAGTTATTCAAGCTAAAGTTTTGTCAATTATGCTTTTCTTTTCAAGAAACCAACTCTTACTTTCATTGATCTTTTCCATTATCTTTCTAGTCTCTGTTTTATTTCTGCCCTGATCTTTGTTATCACGTTCCTTCCAATAACCGTGGACTTAGTTTGTTCTTCTAACATAACAAACAACCTAACCCAAGAAACTAGGGAAAGAAATTTTCTTTGTTATGCAGGTTTTCTTGAGACCAGGAAATAGTGGCAAGAATAGTTAAGAGATCAGTTGGTGGAAGCTGACCAGTATGGTACCATGTTGGATCATTACTTATGACCACCTCACTTTCTTCCTCTTTTTCTTTCAATTGAAACATTTGATATATTTTTATAACTTTCTAACTTTGTAATTTTCTAATATGAGGGACAGCTTTTCTGCATAGACTTGTTGAATTCAGAGGCCTTCCTCCTTAAGTCCAAGTCTTTAATGGTGAAAAATTAGCAAACATTATACTTTAAGCTGAACACACATAAAACACACTTTAAGCTAATGTCTTACAAGTGTTGTCTAAAGTGCACAGACATGACTCTAACACAAGTGCCATTAGAGTAAATGGCATTTAAATATTGGGAGGACTTGGATTTATGTTTTATAAATCACACACAGAGTTTATACTTGGCAAGCTATTTCCCTTTGTGAATCATGAAAAGGATCAAACTGAGAAAATTTCTGTGCCTTCAAGTAAAAGATGAAAGATATATGACCTGAAACTTTAAACTTTCAAAATTTCAAGAACAATCTTTTACTTCAATTACAATGTCATAGGGTATTTGGGGCCAGTTAACAGTGTGATAGTTTCGGGTAGACAGCAAAGGGACTCAGCCATACATATACATGTATGTATGTAAACTATACATATACATGTACTCATGTATATGGACACATACATGTATCCACATATATGTATCCATCAGAGCCCAATCTCCTCTTTTTTTTAAAAAAACTGAAAATTTTACATCACGAAGTACACATGAAAGAAGTCATTAAAAATAAGAAGCTGACATGTGAGACCCAGAAAGAATGCAAAAACAGGAATTCTGGGTTTCAAAACAACTTTGTCCACTATTATTCAATAAATAAAAAATGCTTTTACAAGTTGTATTAGTGAGCTCCAGGGCTACCATAACAGAGTACTACAGAGTAGGTAACTTGAGGAGCAGAAATATATTTTCTTACAGATATCGATATTTTCTTGGAGGCTATGAAGTCCAAGATCAAAGTATCAACCAGACTAGTTCCTGATGAGATCTCTCTCTTTGAACAGCAGATATCCATCTTCTTGCTGAATCTTAACAAGGCCTTACCTTGGTGCTTGTGCTTATACAGAGAGGTCTCTCTCTTTCCCTTATAATTCCATCATGAAGCTCCACCCTCATGACATAATCTAACCCTAACTACCTCCCAAAGGCCCCATCAGCAAATATCATGAGATTTGGGATTAGGGCTTCAGCATGTGAATTTGAGGCAACATGATCATTTGGTCTGTAACACTCTTCCAATGAAAAGACACACAAATGCATAATTAAAACATGATGTAGTAACTTATCTCATAAGAATTCAAAAAAATACTTCATTTGGCTGTGTATAATCTTTGACAGGTAATGTGTCTTTTTCTCTTTTTTATTTTTTAAATTATGAAAGTATGATAGCACATTTACAGGAGACTTGGAAAATACAGAACAAAGTTGCATATAGTTCCACTATACATTAGTTATTTTTTAAGTAAATTAAGATTTTTAGTTGGGGTTACAATATCAAACTCTAAAAAATTAACAGAATGAATATACAGAAAAGTAGAAGGATGCAATAGACCTGAAAAGCACCATGAACCAACTCAACATAATTAAGATGTACACAATTTTCACAAAACAGTAAGATAAAAATTCTATTCAAGTTCCCATAGACTAAACTAGAAGACACTGGAACATATCCAGGGATGTAAAACAACGTGGAAAAATTTCATGGTCTGAAGGTATTGAAATCATAGAGAGTCTGTTCTCTTATCACTATGGAATTATGTTAGAAATCAATATCAAAAGATATTTGAAACTAACACATATTTTCAAGTGCAATGTGACATTTACCAAGAGAGATCTTTGACTTAACCACTGAAAGCCTCAATAAAGTTAGAAGGCTAAAAAACACAGAGGATGATTACAGAGAAGAAAGCATTTAAATGAGAAGTTAGTATCCAAATAAGAAATGAATAGCAAAAATACTTTTACAATCCCATGTATTTGGAAATTAAATGTCCACTTTTAAATGATGGATGTATTTAAGAAGCCATAACAAGGAAAATTAGAAAATATTTGGAAAAGAATAAAAATGAAAAGAGAATTTACCAGAATTTGTTGCATGCAGCTGAAGCTGCTCAGCGCAAATAAATACAATTTGGAATCTTGAATAGGTATGAAAATGAATAATGGACACTAGCATAAAATTTTGTGAAATTTTAACAAAATCCACTTAAGTTAAGAATACTATATCACATGTTAATTCCCTGTTGTTTTATTTTACAACATAGTATTTCTTCATATTTTCAAAATTAGATTAGAAGTTTCAAGCCTCATTTTTTTTAAATCTCTAATAAGCTTTCTAGGCTTTTAGCAGTAATAGAAAGAAAGAAAGAAAGTGGAGTCGCTCAGTTGTGTCCGACTCTTTGTGACCCCATGGACTGTAGCCTACCAGGCTCCTCTGTCCATGGGATTTTCCAGGCAATAGTACTGAAGTGGGTAAAATACATGGAACTATATCAAAGTTTTGAATGAATATAAGTTAGAAATCTAGCATTCTATTCATAGTAAGTCACATAAGTGGAATCAAAATGTCAAATTTTTAGCTAGGCAAAAAACTCATAAGTTTTCTAAAATACATATATTATATTATACATACTATTTTTATATATGTATACAAAAGCTTTTCTACTACTCTTGATAAAGGCTAGAGAAAGAACAACAACAACAAAAGAGATGGAGAAATTGGAAAACATAAACTAAATGAATTGGGAGCACTGAATATGAAATAGAAGAAGTAAAACAAACTGGATAAAAGTAAAAGATCATCAAATAGTCCAGTTGTTTTTAAACATGGCTGCTCATTAGGAAGATATCTGGAGCTTTGGAGAGAAAAAAAGCAACATGTGGGCATTTGTGTTTTTTTTTTTAAATTTCAAGATAATTCTGAAATGCATCTGGATTTTTAAAAGTGATTATAAATTTTTCTATTAAATGGTAGTTTTAGTCATATAGAATACTATTCTTTTCTGTTGACTAATCATGATACCATGCTATTAAGTGAATAATAGTTACATAATCACAATAGTAAAAGATTTTTACAATAGTAAAATTTTATCAGTTTTCACAATCAATAGCTGGACAAAAAACAATTATAATTGCAAGCCATAATGGAAACATGATTGATCTAACAATATAAAGTAATTACATACAACTTGGGGGGTTAAGTAGAGTTATGTGGTATGTGGAAGTGCATGCATGAATGTATTTTCATCCACTCAGCCAGTCTATATCTTTTGGTTGGTGCGTTTAATCCATTTACATTTAAGGTAATTATAGATCTCCATTTTCTTCATTGTTTTGGATTTATTTTGTGTAGGTATTCCTTCTCTTGTGTTTCCTGCCTAGAGAAGTTCTTTTAGCATTCGTCGTAAAGCTGGTTTGGTGGTGCTGAATTCTCTTAACTTCTGTTTGTCTGCAAAGGTTTTGATTTCTCCATCAAATCTGAAGGAGAGTCTTGCTGGGTAGAGTATTCTTGGTTGTAGGTTCTTCCCTGTCATCACTGTAAATATATCATGCCATTCTCTTCTGGCTTGTAGAGTTTCTGTTGAGAAGTCAGCTGATAACCTTATGGGAATTCCCTTGTATGATATTTGTTGTTTTTCCCTTGCTGCTTTTAATATTTTATCTTTGTCTTTAATTTTCATCAGTTTGATTACTATGTGTCTTGGTGTGTCCCTCCTTGGGTTTCTCCAGCCTGGGACTCTGTATGCTTCCTGGATGACTATTTCCTTTCCCATGTTAGGGAAGTTTTCAGCTAGTATCTCTTCAAATATTTTATCAGGTCCTTTCTCTCTCTCTTCTCCTTCTGGGACCCCTATAATGCGAATATTGGTGCATTTAACGTTGTCCCACAGGTCTCTTAAGCTGTCTTCATTCCTTTTCATTCTTTTTTCTATATTCTGTTTTGCAGCAGTGATTTCCACCATTTTGCCTTCCAGGTCACTTATCCGTTCTTTTGCCTCAGTTATTCTGCTATTGATTCCTTCAAGTGTATTGTTCATCTCTGTTTGTTTGTACTTTAGTTCTTCTAGGTCTCTGGTAAACATTTCTTGCATCTTTTCCATTCTTTTTCCGAGATCCTGGATCATCTTCACTATCATTATTCTGAATTCCTTTTCTGGAAGGTTGCCCATCTCCACTTCATTTAGTTGTTTTTCTGGGGTTTTCTCTTCTCCCTTCAACTGGAACGTAACCCTTTGCTTTTTCATTCTGATTAACTTTCTGTGATGTGGTTTTTGTTCTAACTCTTGTGGGATTGTAGTTCTTCTTGCTTCTTCTGTCTGTCCTCTGGTAGATGAGGCAAAGAGGCTTATGTAAGCTTTCTGATGGTAGGGACTGGCTATTGGAAAAACTGGGAACTTTTTCTTGTGAGCAGGTGCTCAGTAAAACTTTAACCCAGTTATTTGCTGATGGGTGGGATTGTGCTCCCTCCTGTTAGTTGTTTGGCCTGAGGTGATCCAGTCCTGCCTGAGGTCTACTGGGGCTCTATGGTAGAAATAATGGTGACCTCTGAGAGAGCTTATGCCAAGGGCACTTTACAGGACATTGCTGCTGCCAGTGCCTCCATCCCTGTGGTGAGCCCCTCCACAGGAAACCACTCCCCCCAACACTAGCAGGTAGGTCTAATTCAATCTCTTATGCAGTCTCTGCTCCTTTCCCCTGGATCTTAGTGTGTGAAAAGCTTTGTTTGTGCCCTCTAAGAATGGGGTCTCTGTTTCCCCCAGTCCTGTGAAAGTCTATAATCAAATCCCACTGGCCTTCAAAGTCAGACTCCTTGGGGATTCCCAGTCCCTTTCCTAGCCTGGGAAAGCTGATGTGAGGCTCAGAACCTTCACAATAGTGGGAGAACTTCTTTGGTATTATTGTTCTCCAATTTTGGGGTTGTCCACCTGGTGGGTATGGGATTTCGCTTTTATTGTGACTTCTTCTTTGCCACAAGATGGAGGTATCTTTACCTTTCTTTGGTGGGTTCCAGCATCTTCCTGTAAATAGTTGCTCAACAGCTAGTTGCAATTTTGGTGTTCTCACCAGAGGAGCTGAGTGCACATTCTTCTACTCCACCATCTTGAACCAATCTCCAACAAGTAATGTGTCTTATCTGGATTTCCAATTTTCCAAGAGTTCCAAGGGTGCTCCTCCAGTGCAGTGCTGACAAATATTCAACTACCGGCTCTCTGAAAAATAAATTATGTCTGTAAGTTTAAGTTGTATTAATACAAGGGATGTATAGCACAAAACTTACAAATAATAAATATTCTGTAATCTTTCTTGAATTCCATACCCGATTTATCTTCAAGGATGCTTTTATTGATTATTGTTGAACTCTTGTATTGATAGTCAAAATATGCTTTAAACTGATGAAAGGGTATAGCATAATTTTGACATGAGTGTATGGTTGTTGTTTTTTTATATAATAAGATAAAAGTGAAACAGTAAAGACATATCTTAGAATTCACTCATTTATCAATGACATGAGTAACTTCTTTACAGAATTGGATAACATATTGTTAAAATATTGTTAAATATTGAAAGACTATTGTTAAATTATTAAAATATTGGAAGACTATTATCTCAACTTTTCATGCTATTTACAATGTACCAGCTACCAATCTGACACACTTTCAAGTTTAATCATCATTTTTAATATGAATTTATTTATTTTAATTGGAGGCTAATTATTTACAATATTGTATTGGTTTTGCCATACATTGACATGAATCTGCCACAAGTGTACACGTGTTCCCCATCCTGAACCCCCCTCCCACCTCCCTCCCTGTACCATCCCTCTGGGTCATCCCAGTGCACCAGCCCCGAGCAGCCTATATTATGCATCGAACCTGGACTGGTGATTCATTTCACATATGATAATATACATGTTTCAATGCCATTCTCCCAAATCATCCCACCCTCGCCCTCTCCCACAGAGTCCAAAAGTCTGTTCTATACATCTGTGTCTCTTTTGCTGTCTCGCATACAGGGTTATTGTTCCCATCTTTCTAAATTCCATATATATGCGTTAGTGTACTGTATTGGTGTTTTTCTTTCTGGCTTACTTCACTCTGTATAATAGGTTCCAGTTTCATTCACCTCATTAGAACTGGTTCAAATGTATTCTTTTTAATGGCTGAGTAATACTCCATTGTGTATATGTACCACAGCTTTCTTATCCATTCATCTGCCAATGGACATCTAGGTTGTTTCCATGTCCTGGCTATTATAAACAGTGCTGCGATGAACATTGGGGTACACGCGTCTCTTTCAATTCTGGTTTCCTCGGTGTGTATGCTCAGCAGTGGGATTACTGGGTTGTATGGCAGTTCTATTTCCAGTTTTTTAAGGAATCTCCACACTGTTCTCCATAGTGGCTGTACTAGTTTGCATTCCCACCAACAGTGTAAGAGAGTTTCCTTTTCTCCACACCCTCTCCAGCATTTATTGTCTGTAGACTTGGATAGCAGCCAAACATAAACTTTTAAGTTTAATCATCATTTTGAACATTTTCTCCATTCTTTCTTAAGTCTAGGTAATCAATAAAACAATAAACAAGGCCCTGACTAGTAATTTATCTGTTAATATCTGTGATGTAAATTCTCTTACCATGGTCATATTTGTGCTACCATTGTAACATCAATGAATGAACATTGAGAAAAGATTTTAACCACACACTATTACAGAAACAATGGATATAAATAATCTTAAGACCATAAATAATAGCAATGTGTAGTAAAGTACTTAGGAATCAATGAGTTATGAGTATTTATACCTTTTTGAGTATTTATACCTTTTTAAAAATATAACTTGTTTTAGTTTATATAAGTTAATTTTAATATTAGCTCAATGATGTTTAATAAATGGTTCAACATTTCTGGAAAGAACTTTAAATACTCTCAGGAGCCGTATGACTCCATTTCAGAACACCGTTACCTACTGGTTTAATATAATAGTCTAACAGTCCAAAAATCTCAGAACCTTCTGGAAGAACATTACATAGCCAGATAATATCACTACCTGCACCCAAATTCTTCTCTTTGTCTTTCCTTGCCCTGGGGACAACAATTTATAAATGACCATCTGAAGAACTAGAACTAGGTTTAGTTTGTTACTTAACCCTAAATCCCACATACTTGAATCCTGCTCTCTAGTTTACCATTTAGCATTACTATATATTTGCGAAGTAAAGCAAAGTCTTGAAGGAAAACAAAATTAAAACATCAATTTAGAAAGTGATAGTTCCTCCCTTTATGTATTTACATTTATACAGAAACAGCAATATTTCTTTTATATCTCATGATGTTCACCTATGGTCCAAATTAATAATCAGCTCATAGTTGAATCCACACCTTCTTTTTTTAGACAGTGAGGCAAGAGAGCAAAAAAACATGCAGAGGAATTCTTCTACTAGACCCATACCGGTGAATCAAAGACAACTAGAAGACCTCAGATTTGATGATCCATGCCCTATATTACTTTGCATGCATGCATACACACACACATGCCTAGCCACACACATTTATGTTCAGTCCCACAAAGTCACAACCAGCATCTAGGCCAAAGCTACATAAACTTGATTACTGTGTGCCCTCAGGCTTCTAGAAGCTTCATTTCTCCACTCAGGTTGAGCTGTGGGTCTGACCAAGACCACTGAGTATGAGGTCTCCTGCAGTTTCAAGTGTGGCTACACAAGTGCCTGTAAGGCTTGTGAGTGGAGGATCCTGCTTCAGACTAAAGCCTCAGTCATAAAAAAAAAAAAAATTTTTAAATAAAGCCTCAGTCATAAATCTCCCCAACTTGAGGCCCAGATGCTTCCATTAATGAGATTCTTGCTCTCCCCTTACTTCTAGATCCCTTAGGGAGGGTCAAACAGCACCTAGTGACAGGGAGAAGAGTATGCAGGAAACCTTGGTAGACTTCCACCTTCCCCAGAAAATGAGGGATTCACTCAAGATCAAACCCTGAAAAATCAGATAAAGTCAAAAGTTATCCCCATGCACAATTAAATTTCCAATATAATTCCAAGTTTCAAATGGCTTTCTCCTGAAAACTCTCTAAAGAAAGAAATTTTGTAATTCCTTTAAGCAGCCTATCTTTTCATTATCTAACCTCAGCCTTTCCAGCTTGTGAGAAAGTTCTGCTGTCTCTTGGAGGGCCTTTTGGAAGGCCCTGTGAAGGCTCCCTCTGCTTTGGTACATCTCCAAGATTAGGACAGCATCATCTTTTCTGTCAGCATCTATACACAGAAAGTTATGAAGATGAGAGACCAGCACAAAAAGTACTGATAACCAGGCAGGCTGCATCCTATGATGGAGATAACATATCAGCATGATAATGACTGATATGTCCAAAGATATAACAGATGTAAAAGATCTAAAAACTACCAGATTTATTATTCCATATCCTGTGGCCATCCCCACATAATATAAGCTAGAAGGAATCTAAAAGATCATGTGGTTCCCATTTTTGCACTGAATAGAAGGTAAATCTAAGACAGTGAATAGTGTCTTGGCAAAGATCTCACAGGTGGCCAAAACAGAACTAAAAAAAAAGGTCAGGATCCTAGACCTACCCCTCCATACCACAGGTCATTTCTGCTCTGCATATATGAAACTGCACGTATTCTGGTGGTGTCATCTACTAGAGAATCAATGGCTTCTTGGCTTAGGGACAAAATGTCATCAGTGCTTAGGCATGAGCTGTGGCTGATCATGCCTGCATGTTCAGCCTTCTCAGGTCCGCTCTGCTGGGGACTTCAGAAATCTAAGAATATCTGACTGTGCTGAGTAAAGATGGAGACCTCAGCAGACACACAAGAATAGACAGTATGTCTCTGTTCTTCGTGCCTTATAAGTAAGTCACTTAGCAACTAGTGCCAGGCTCTTTGCTTGGCTAAGGATTGAGGACCTAGTAATGCTCAAATTCTAGCTAAAGGGATACTCAAGAGTTTGCTCTGACAGGTAAGACAAGTATCTCCTCAAAGGAACTTTCTCATTCTGGCTCCACAAGTGACTTAGGGAATTCAAGAACCTCATGTCCCCTCATTTAGCTGTCAAAGATGATTCTTGAGTTTATGGCAAAATAAGGAACGCTAGGAATCTGTCTCTCTATCTAGCCAAAAACTGTACTGGAGGAGTCTATCTGATGTAACCATTTTGGAATTCTGAAGGCTACCAAAGCCTTACAAATTCCTGGGGGAATTTTAGATGGTAAATTGTAGTTAATTTTGGTCAATTCAGATCTTGGTAGGGGATAGTAGCTACCCATCCCCTATACTCATCCTCATAGTAGACAACTTTACACATGTTCCTAGAGCAGTTTGCACAGGGCTTGTGGGTGTCACAGTGGATGCCATCAGCAATCAGATTGCTGACAAGATTACATACTAAAAGGCCAATAGCCATTGTTGTAGCACATTGTTGTAAGTTTTTCTCGCTATGGTAAAATGACTTTCACGGAATTTAAACAATGAGAGCCCTTTTTATCTCTCCCTCTCTCCTGTTTTCCCCCTTTTGGAAGCCAGATGTTAAAGTCTAGGACATTTAAAAATAGATACATATATGGGAAAAATTAGAAAGTCACTGTGTATGCCCAGAAAAAGACACAGGTTCATAAAAGACCTGAAAGACGTTAAGTTTACATCTCAGCTGATCTTTGCCACAGAGAACGCCTACTACACCAAGATAAATCAATAAACAGGAGCACAAAAAATTTTTATTTTTCCTGGAGAAAGGAAAGAATTTCATTTCCAGAATTATCGCATTATTATATATAAATATCCCGTGTTCAACAAAAAGTCACATGGCATGCAAAGAGATTGTAAAGATGGTCCATTCAAAGGAAAAAGGAGAATCATCGGAAACTGTCCATGAAAAAGAACTAATGACAGATATACTTGACAGCAGTTTTGAAACAATCTTCAAGATACTCAAAGAACTTGAAAAAGATGCAGAGAGAGTCAATAAAAGGACATATGAACATAATGGAAATATCAATAAAGAGAGAGAAAAGCTTAAAAGGAAAGGGAAAAGAAATTCTGGAGTTAAAAGGTAAAATAATTGAAATTTAAAATTCATTAGAGGAATTTAAAAGTAGATTTGAGCAAACAGAAGAATCAGTGAGCATACCCACCTAATGACAGATCATCAATAATATTAAGTAAAAACTGACAGAATTAAAGGGAGAAATAGATACTTCACATTAATTGAGTACCATGCTCGCAATATAGATAGGACAACCAAACAGAAGTTAAATAAGGAGATTGAGGACTTAAATAACACAGTAAACCAGCTAGATCCAACAGACAACTACAGAACACTCAACCAAAAAACAATAGCATTGGCATGTGGGATGCTTTTCAGTACAAACTACGTGTTAGGCCACCAATTCAATCTCAGTAAATTTTGAAAGATAGATATCATACAAAGTATCTCCTCCAATCACAACAAAATCAAATAAGAAATCAAAATTAAACAACATAATTTTAATCAAGCAATGGATCAAAACAGAAATCACAAGGGAAATTAAAAGATAATTATAGATCAATGAAAATGAAACACACTAAACCAAAACTTATTGGATACAGTGAAAGCAGTGCTAACAGAGAAATTTATAGCTGTAAATGCATACATTAAAAAATAATAGACTGTACACCTGAAACGAACATGATGTTGTAAATCAACTATACTTCAATTTTTTAAAAAAGAACAGAAAAAAAGATACAGAATGATACTAGCATTATGGCAGCATGAGATATTCCTCTTTTCTCTCCCCATTTTAAAACAACCTATTAGACATCCATCCACAAATGGAAGTGCTTCCACAGGAGGTATGAGACACAGCACCATATGCTAACTTGCCCACAGGTACATTAGAATCTAGGCATTGGATCTCAGAAGGTAAAGATTTCGAACTCAGTAAAGTTGCCCCACCCTCTCTCGCTGTGGCCAGGGTAAAAACCTGGAAAGTACTAACCTGGGCAGATACTCATAACAAAGAAAGAACATGTGGAAGTCTAGCCTGCCTGCGAGGAAATTCCAGAACACCATTGCAGTGGGAAGGATACCAGTTTGGTTGCATTGGAAAGGGGAAAAGCCCGCTAGACCCCCACCCCCAACAACCCAGGGTGACACTGCACAAGGCTATGCTATCCGCAGGCCGCAACTTCTCCCGTGGAGGAAGGGGAAGTTGGTATATTTCTGGCTACCTCAGTTGTGTGGGTCACTGCTGGAGAAATCCATTTATTTCCAGCAGCATCCAGACTTTTGAGGTGAGACCTCTATGACTGAAGGGAAGGAGGACAAAGATTAAGAAGTAGGTAAGAACATCAAAGAGACACAGGTCCTGCTGACTGCTTCAAGACCTCAGTAGGAAGTGTGCTCACAAGCTTCTGGGAATACTGTCACCCAAAGATCTCTCCATCTGGGAAAATCAAGGAAATATATCATCTTCCAATGATATCAATAATTCTCCAACAACTGAGCTCGAAAGTGTGGAATAGCATGATCTAGCTTAATAAGGAATTCAAAATAGTTGTTTTGAAGTAATTCAACAAGCTAGAATAAAACTCAATAAGACAATTCAATGAAATATTGAAAAATAGTAATATAATCAAGCTGATTTTTTCAAAGAAATGGAAATCCATAAAAAAAAAGAGAAGCAAATAGAAATTCTGGAGCTGAATAATTCAAGAAATGAGATGAAGAATGCAATAGAGAGCATCTGTAGTAAAGTAGAGCAGATGGAAGACAGAAAAATTAGCTTACAGTTTGAAATAACACAGAGGAAAACAAAGATAAAAAGAAAGACTACACAATCAACGAGAATCCATCCAAAGGACAAACATAAAAAAATAAGGGAAGAAAGTTTATTTAAAGAAGTAATAGCTGAGAAATTCCCAAACCTGGAGAAAGACTTGGACATCCAAGGTCATGAACCTAAAAGACCACCCTATATTGTCAGTGCCAAAAGACTTCTAAGATACATTATAATGAAACTGAAAAATCAAAGATAAAGAACCTTCAATGTAGCCAGGGGAAAAAAGAATGTAACCTACAAAGGAACCCTTATTAGGTATCAGCAGATTTCTTGGAAGAAACTCTATAGGCTGAGAGAGAGTGGAATGACATATTCAAAGAGCTTAAAGATAAAAATTGCCAACCAAAATACTCTGTTCCCAAAGTTATCCTTCAGGTATGAAGACTTTCCGAGACAAATGAAAGCTAAGGAAGTTCATCATCACTAGATTTGCCTTGCAAGAAATGCTAAAAGGAATTCTCAAAGCTGAAATGAAAAGACAAAAATCAGTGACATGACACATGAAAGTATACAACACACTGGTATAAATGAAAAAAATATGCAGTCAGATTTAGAAAATATGAGTGCTATATAACAGGATAGTGTGTTAACCACTTAATATACCATGAAGGATAAAGATTATTAAAATAACTGTAGCAACTATAATTTGTTAATGAATGCACAATGTAAAGGAGGTAAATCGTAACATCAAAAATCTAAAAGGGAGAAGTAAAAGGAGTCTTTGAAGGAAAATGAAGATAAGTTGCTATCAGCATACAATGGACCATTTTATCTGTGAGATGTTTCATGTTAGCCTCATGGTAACAGCAAAACAAAAAACCTAGAGTGGATTCACAAAAGAAAAAAGACAGGGAACAGAACACCCCAAAATGAAAAATCACCAATTTACAAAGGCAGGCAGAAATAGAGGGAAAAAAAGAACAGTGCAAATATAAAACAACCAGAAAGCAGTCAATAAGATGGCATTACTAAGTCCCTTCATAGCAATAATTGCCTAAATATAAAATGACTGAATTCTGCAATCAAAAGGTAAAGAGTGGCTAAAGGGGTAAAAAAGAAAATCCAACAATATGCTGTCTACAAGAGATCAGTTAAGCATTAAAGACACACACAGCCTCAATGTAAAGAGATGGAAAAAGATACTCCATGAGAGTAAAAACCAAAAGAAGCGGGCTTATATCAGACAAAACAGATTAAGTGAAAATGCAGCAAGAGACAAAGGAGGTCATTATATAACAATAAAAGGATCAATTCATCAGGAAGATAAAACAACTGTAAATATATACAAACCCAATATCAGCGCATTTAAATATATTAAGCAAGTACTAACAGATCTTATGTGCTTGACACGATTAGTCACTCAGTCATGTCCAACAATTTGCGACCCCGTGGACTGTAGCCCACAAGGTTCCTCTGTCCATGAGATTCTGCAGGCAAGAACACTGGAGTGGGTAGCCCTTTCCTTCTCTTGGGGACCTTCCCAACCCAGGGATTGAACCCAGGTCTCCTGCACTGCAGGCAGTTCTTTACCATCTAAGCTGCCAGGGAAGCCCAACAAATCTGAAGCCAGAAATAAACAATACAAAAATAGTCAGGGACTTCAATAGCCCACTTTCAGCAATAGATAATCTAGACAAAATCAGCACGGTAACTATGGATTTTTTAAAACTGAAGGATAATTTCTTTATAGCGTTGCCATACATCAATGAGAATTAGTCATATATATATATATATATATATATATATATATATATATATATCTCCCCTCCCTCTTGAGCCCCCCACTTCCCTCCATTCCACCCCTCTAGGTTGTCACAGAGTGCCAGGCTAGGCTCCCTGTGTTATATAGCAGCTTCCTGAAAGTTATCTATCTTACACTTGATAGTGTATACATGTCAATGCCACTTCTTCAATTTGTCCTACCCTCTCCTTCCCCCTGCTGTGTCCACCAGATCTGCATCTCTATTTCTTCTCTGTAAATAGGTTCACCAGTACTATTTTTCTAGATTCCATATATATGTATTAATATAAGGTATTTGTTTTTCTCTTTCTGACTTACTTCACTCATATAACAGGCTCTAGGTTCATCCATCTCACTACCACTGACTCATATTCAAAGGCTGAGTAACATTTCATTGAATATCTGTACCCCAACTTTTTTATCCATTCATCTGTCGATGGACATCTAGGTTGCTCCCATGTCCTGGTTATTGTTAATAGTCCTGCAGTGAACCCTGGGATGCATGTGTCTTTTTGTATTGTGGTGTTCTCAGGGTATATGCCCAGCAGTGAGATTGATAGGTCATCCATACATTAGACCAAATGTACCTAACATATATCTATAGAACATTGCATCCAACAACAGCAGAATATACATTTTTTTCAAATGCACACAGAACTTTCTCCAGGATATATTATTTTATAGGACAGAAAACAAGTCTCAGCAAATTTAAGAACATGACAATCATACTAAGAATCTTTTCTAACCACCAAAGTAAAAAACTAGAAATCAACAACGGGTAGCTGGAAAATTTACAAATGTGTACATACAAAAGAATACTCTCCTGAACAAACAGTGAGTCAAAAGGGACATAAAAAATATCTCAAGTCCAGTGGTTAAGACTCCACACTCCCACTGCAGGGTTTGACCCCTGGTCCAGGAACTAAGATCCCATATGCCACGTGGCACAGCCAAAAAAAATCTTGAAACAAATGAAAATGGAAACACAATATACCAAAACCTATGAGATGCACTAAAAGAAGTTCTGAAAGGGAGGTTTATAGCAATAAATACATACGTTAAAAAATTAGATCTCTATTAACAACCTAACTTTACATCTCAAGGCACTAGAAAAAGAACATGCCAAGCCCAAACTTAGCAAAATGAAGAAAATAGCATAGATCAGAGTGGATATAAATGAAATGGACACCAGAAAACCAATTTAGAAAGATGAAAGAAACTAAGAGTTAATTTTTTCAAAAGATAAAACTGACATACTTTTAGTGAGTCAAAGAAAAAAGAAAGAAAACTCAAAATCAGAAATGAAGAGGAGACATTACAACTAATATTACAGAAATAATAGGATCACAGAAGACTGTGACAAATAATTATATACCCCAAAGTTATATAACCTAGAAGAAATGAATAAATTCCTAGAAACATATGGCCTACCCAGAATTAATCATGAAAAAATAGAAAATTTGAACAAATGAGTGAAGAGACTGAATAAAGTAATCAAAATCTTCCCAACACAGAAAACACCAGAACTAGATGCCAACACTGGCAAATTCTATCAAACATTTGAAGAATTAATGCCAGTCCTTTTCAAACTCTTCCAGTAAATTGAAGAGGAAGGAACACTCCCAAAACATTCTACAAAACCAGCACTACCCTGATATCATAGCCAGATAAGGACACTACAAGAGAAAAAACTATAGATCAATATCCCTGATGAATACAGAGGCAAAAATTCTCAACAAAATATTAGCAACCCAAATTGAAGTACACATTAAAAGGATTACACACCAAGTGGGATTTATCACTGGGCTGCAAGGATGTCTTAACATATACAAATCAATAAATATGATATAACACAGTAACAGAATAAAAGATAAAAATTATAAAATTATCTCAAAAGATACAGAAAAAGCATTTAACAAAATACAGCACCCTTTCATGACAAAAATTTACAACAGTTGGGCATAGGAGGAAAAAGCCTCAACAAAATAAAGGCCATATATGACAAACCCACAGTTAATATTATACTCAGTGGTAAAAAACTGTAAAGTTTTCCTCTAAGTCAAGAATAAGACAAGGGTGGCTACTCTTATCATTCAAATTCAATGTAGTACTGGAATTCCTAGCCAGCACAATTAGGCACTACAAAGAAACACAAAGAAAGAAAAAGTAGGCAATACAAAGAAACAAAAAATAAAAATGCTTTTTATTTTCCATTCAGAAAAAAGAATTATCCACAAACAATATGAGCGCGTAAGTAGAAAATTCCAAAGACTCAACCAATAAACCTTTGTCACTAGTCAATGAATTCAGTAAAGTTGCAGGATATTAAAAAATCAACATACAGAAATCAGTTGCAATGAAATATCTGAAATTTTACAAAATATGTCCCATTCATAGGGATTCCACGGTGGCTCAGACAGTAAAGAGTCTGCCTGCAATGTGGGAGACCGAGTTTGACCCCTAGGTCTGGAAGATCCCCTGGAGAAAGAAATACAATGCACTCCAGTATTCTTGCCTGGACAATCCCATGGATGGAGGAGCCTGGAGGACTACAGTCCATGGGGTCACAAAGAGTAAGACACGACCGAGCAACTTCACTTTTCACTTTTTCCATCCCATTCATAATAGCATCAAAAACAACAAAATACCTAGGAATAAATTTAACCAAGGAGGGGAAAGATCTGTATAACAAAAACTATAAGACTTTGTTGAATGAAATCGAAGGCAACACAATAGAAGGATATCCTATGCTCATGGATCAGAAGAATTAATACTATTAAGATGTCCATGCTACCCAAAACCACCTATAGATTCAATGCAATCCTTATCAAAGTTTCAATGGCATTTTTCACAGAAATGTTTTTTTAAAACTTAAAAATTTTATGGCATCACAAAGACTCCAAATAGCCAAAGCAGTCAGGAGAAGGAACAAAGCCAGAGACATCATACTTCCTGATATCAAAGTACATTACCAAGCTCTAGTAATACTGGCATTAAAAATAGACACATACATGAGTGGAATGGAATAGAGACCAGAATGCAGCCCTCACATAAACCGAGAATCAATCTTTGACAAGAGTGCCAAAGACATCCAATGTGAAAATTCTCTTTAACAAATGGTGTTGGGAAAACTGAGTAACCACAGGCAGAAAAATGAAACTGGACCCCTATCTTACACCAATCACAAAAATTAACTTGAAAAGGGTAAAAGACTTAGGCTGGGCCTTGAGGGCAAGGACATTATGCTAAGTGAGATATCATTAAAAGAAACACAAATACTATCGCTATCACTTATATGTAGAAATCTGAAAAAGCCATACCCTTAAAAACAGAGTAAAATGGTGATTACCAGGGGCTGGATTATGGAGGAATAGAAGATGCTTAAGTGTACAAACTTGCAACTAGGAGCTAAAGCGCTCAAGAGCTAATGTACAGTGTAGTGATTATAGACAACAATACTGTATTATAGACATCAACCTAGCTTAAAAAAGAAATGACAATTATGTGGTAGAGGTGTTAGCTAATGCTACAATGGCAGTCATATTGCAGTATATAAATGTATCAAGTCAACATGTTGTATGCCTCAGACTTACACAATGGTGCATGTCAGGTACATCTAAATTTAAAAAAGAAATTTCTCAAATCAATAAGCTAATTCTACAACTCAAATAACTAAAAATAAGGACAAACTAAGGAGTCCCCTGGTAGCCCAGTGGTTGGAATTCTGGGCTTTCACTGCTGTGACTTGGATACAGTCCCTGGTTGGGGAACTCAGATATCCCACAAGCCGCACCGCACAGCCAAAAAAAACAAACGAACTAAACGCAAAGCTAGCATAAAAGAAATAAGATTAAAGAAGAGAAAGCTGAAATAACACAAAATGATAGAGAATAGAGAAAACTAATAAAACCAAAAGATGATTCTTTGAAAAGAGCAACATAAGTGACCAACCACTGGCCAAACAAGCTAAGAAAAAAAAGAGACTCAAATTACTAAAATCAGACATGAAAGTGAAGACACTACTACCAATTTTACAGAAGTGAAAAAGATTATAACAGCGCGTTATGAATAATTGTATGCCAACAGATTGGATAACAAATGAAATGAACAAATTCCTGGAAACATAAAATCTATAGACTAAACCACAAAGAAATAGGAAATCTCAACGTTCCTATAACTACTAAGGCAACTGAATCTTTTTTTTAATTTCAAAGTGATATTTGTACACCCATGTTTGCAGCAGTATTACTCACAATACTGTGAGTAAATAATTCAAGTGTCCATTGATAGATGGATGGACAAACAAAATATGCTAAACACATGCAATGAAATATTATTCATTCTTAAAAAGGAAGGAAATTCTAACATATGCTACCATGGATGAATCTTGAGAACATTATGTTAAGTGTATAAGCCAGTCACAAAAAGATGAATACTATACTGTATGATTCCACATATATGAGGTAATTAGAATAGTCAAATTCATAAAGACAAAGAACAGAATGATGTATTATCAGGGGCTAGGCATAAGGAGAAAGGGAATTTAGTGTTTAATGGGTACAGAATTTGAGCTTTGCAAGATGAAAATAGTTATGGAGATGGATGGAGGTTAGGGTAGCACAAAATTATGAATGCATATAATACCACTGAATGGTATAACTAAACACAGTTGATGGTAAATTTTATGTGTATTTTACCACAACTTTTTTAAAAACTTTTTAAAATGGAAGCGTCACCAGTGTTAGGTATTAAAGATAAGTTTAGCACTGACCGGAGACTTCTTTCTTATAAAAAGAATCAAAATCTTTAGAATGCAAAACAAACAAACACAAAGAGGTAATTCTTGATCCCAGCTCTTTTCTGGATCTTCATCTAAGAGATTGGCTTAGGGCCCCCTTTCCTGTCCCTGACCTCCTTTTTGACTCCAAAGCTTCTCTCTGCTCAATCTCTGTGTACAGTTTCCCAAATTCTTCTCACTGTGAAATTCAAACAGGCACACTTACCTCTAACAGCTTGTATAAGGGATCTGTACATCATTCTCTACCTTTTTTTTTTTAAATAAAATACAAGTATTAAGTTATTAGCATCCTCTAAGTACTGAGGGGGCCTGGGTTCGATCCCTGGTCAGAGAACTAAATCCCACATGCCACAACTAAGAGTTCCACTGCTGCAACTAAAGATGTCAGATGCCACAACAAAAATCAAAGATCCTGCGTGCCACAACTAAGACCCAACACAGCCAAACAAATAAATACAAAATTTAATTTTAAAAAAAAGCTTTCAGCATTGATGTCACTGATAATCATTTCTGATTTTGTTATCCCCTCACAAGAATAGCAACTAGCAACTATTCACAAACAACGATAGCACTGAGAATCCTAGCACTTGAGGTGAGGCTGATACACCCTCACCGTGCCACAGAAGCAAGGACAAATAGCATCAGAAGGGTAAGAGGAATGGCTGCGTGCCAACTGCCCTGCCCCTCCCCGAGGCTGAGAGGTCTCCCCTGAGCCTACAGGTCCGCCAGTGGGAAAAGAGAGCCCACGATGGCCATCCAGATCGCCTGGCATTAAGAGTCTCTTCCTGGGAGCCTCTACTCTGGTCTTACCCACAGGGATTGGGGGGAATCTGTGGGGCTTGACCACTGGGAATCTGATTGGGATGAAGAAGGGGGAAGTCCAACTATGGGACTTTGTAATAAAATATGATTTCTTTAAAACTGCAACGACTAATACCTAGTCTTGGATGAAGACATGTTTCACTCAGCCAGTTCTCCCTGGAGAATCAACACAAGTATGGATCTCTTGATTTTTGTCTCTTCACCAAGTGAATCAGAAGAGAATATGAATTCTACCCACACTTGGAAAAATTTTCTAAGAGCCACAGTGATGCAAAGATAGAATGAGCTACCTCAGGAGATAGTGACATCCAAGTTTTGAAACTAAGTTGGAAGGTCAGTTGGGGATGTGACGAGTAATTTAAGCATGAGGGTTGGTCTACATGATCTTAATGGGTTTTTTTTCCCACCATGAGAAACCTAGAGGCAGAAAGAATGATGTGAGAGTAGCTATGGGATGGAGAGCACTAACTCAGAGAAAGAGGTGGCTGGTAAAATGCACTCAGTATATATCAATTCCAATCTCCCAGTTCATCACACCATCACTACTATGTATAAAACAGGTAACTAATGAGAACCTACTGTATAGCACAGGGAACTCTACTCGGTGCTCTGTGGCAACCTAAATGGGAAGGAAGTCCAAAACAGAGGGGATATATGTATACGTATAGCTGATTCACTTTGCTGTACAGCAGAAAATAATACAACTTTGTAAAGCCACTGAACTCCAATAAAAAAGTTTTTCAAAAAGAACATTCAATAATGAGGAGGAACAGAAGGAACTGCTTATGCCACTGCACCTAATATGATCTGGCCTTGGGAACCTGGGGAAAGAAATCTGACAATGTATCCTTTCTGGGAGCTGTGACCTCCAACTTGAACTCAGGTCAGCCCATCTAGTGAACTTCCCTTGAAAGTGCTTTTCAAGTAGCATAGACATGTATACCGAGAAGGCAGTGGCACCCCATTCCAGTACTCCTGCCTGGAAAACCCCATGGACAGAGGAGCCTGGTAGGCTGCCGTCCATGGGGTCGCTAAGGATCGGACACAACTGAACAACTTCACTTTCACTTTTTCTTTCATGCATTGGAGAAGGAAATGGCAACCCAATCCAGTGTTCTTGCCTGGAGAATCCCAGGGACCGGGGAGCCTGGTGGGCAGCCATCTATGGGGTCGCACAGAGTCGGACACGACTGAAGCGACTTAGCAGCATCAGCAGACATGTATACACTATCATGTGTAAAATAGTTAGTGGGAAGCTGCTGTGTAACATAGGGAGCCCCGCCTGCGATGACCTAGAGGAGCAGGATGGGGGGAGGGGAGGGAGGCTCTAGAGAGAGGGGATATATGTATAATTAGGACTGATTTTTGTTGCACAGCACAAACCAACACAAAATTGTAAAGCAATTCTCCATCAATTAAAAATAAATTTAAAAAAAATTTTAAGTACTTTCCAGATTTTTCAAATGAACTAAAATTATCATGTTTTGGATGGATATTGGTTATTTATTGTTGTATAGTAAACCACCTAAAAACTTAGCATCTCAGAAGAACAAATACCTATTATGTCAGTTTCTGAGGGTAGCAATCTGAGAGAGGCTCAGCTGGATGTTTCTGACTCACAGTCTCTCTAGAGGTTGCTGTCCAGCTCTTAGCTAGGTTTGTGGTCATCTCTAGGCTCAAATGGAGCCAGAGAATTCACTTATTTTATTTTTTAATTTTTATTTTATATTGCAATATAGTTTATTTACAGTGTTGTGTTAGTTTCAGGGGTACAACAAAGTGATTCAGTAGTACATATACATATATCTATTATTTTTCTAATTATTTTCTCATATAGGCTATTATAGAATCTTGAGTAGAGTTCACTGTACTATACAGTATGTCTTTGTTGATTATCTCTTTTATATATAGCATTATATATATGTTAATCCCAAACTCCTGATTTCACTCTAACCTTTCCCCTTTGGTAACCATAAGTTTGCTTTCTATGTCTGTGGATCTATTCTGTTAGTATGGTCCTTTGTAACATTTTTTTTAAGATTCCACATGTAAGCAATGTCACATGGTATTTATCTTTGTCTGAATTCACTTGGTATTAATATGATAATCTCTAGATCCAACCATGTTTCTGCTAATGTAGCATTTCATTCTTTTTATGACTGTAATATTCTGTAATATATACCATCTAGAATATGAAAGATTTCCTACAACTCAAGAATAAGAGAAAAAAAAGCTGCCCAATAAAATATGGACAAAGGATTTGAACAAAAATTACACCAAAGAAGATAAACAACCAATAAACACATAAGAAGATATTTAATTTTCACTAGTCATTAGGGACACAAAAATTAAAATGTACAGTGAGATACTATTTCAGAGTCATAAGAATAGCTAAAATTAGAAGACTAAAAATACCAAGCACTGTTAAGGATGTGCAGAGCAAGCTAGATGATCATACATCATGCCCATGGAATCTATACCTCATGTAACTTGAATTTTAAAATAAGAAAAAAGTTCAAAATATGTAAACTTAACAATTTCTAGAATTGCAAGGGATGTTTCACAGAGATTGAATAATACTTGGAAACTTTATTGCCCTGTACTCAGACAAAAAGAATATGTATGAGTAACATAATCACTTGAATTACATGTAAACAAAGATATATATGCAGACAGATATAGCTTCCAAATTTTATACCTGAGGGAAAATACTTCATTTTCAGATATTTTTAGTCATTTATGGGTAAGGATCATATGATAAACCTCATAGAAAATCTCAGTTTCACAAGTCAAAAATTAATGGATACTACTTTCTCGTTTCTCAGTCTTTTGACTAAGATCAACTGTATTATGAGGACTTGCCAGATGGCACAGTGCAAAGAATCTGCCTGCCAATGCAAGATACTCAAGAGACTTAGATTCAATCCCTGGGCTGGGAAGATACCCTGGAGTAGGAAATGGCAACTCAACTCCCTCCAGTATTCTTGCCTGAAAAGTTCCATGGACAGAGGAACCTGTTGGGCTACAGTTCATGGGGTCACAAAGAATCAACATGACTAAGCACAGTACACACACTTTCTTAAATATCAGTGCAAAACCTAGAACTGAATAAGTGAAGTATAGTTTTAAAAGCTAATTTAAATTTTAAAATACACTTCTATATAACTTATTTAAAATATTTGTCTTTATTTTTTTTATTTGGCTCTGCCAGGTTTTAATTGCAGCATGCAGAGTCTTTGATCTCTGCGGTAGCATGAGGGATATTTAGTTGTGGTATGGGGGCTCTTTTAGTGATCTCTCAGTTTTGACACATGTACCTCACTCACTCTCACATACAACCTGTTGCCCAGGACTCCTGGAGGACAGACTGAGAGTACCTGTCACCACAGCTTTTCCTCTTGGGTAATCCAGAGCTGTTCTCCTAGTGCTGGACTTTCCTTCATACCTGATGGGAAAAAGGGTTCGAGAGGACTTATCACTGCAGTTGGAATCCCTGAGAAACTAAAGAACTAAATTCTACCGGTCAGCTGATGAACACTTTGGCAAAGAGAACTCTGTAAGAAGCAACTGGCAGAGTCCTGAATTGAGAACCAGGACTTAAACTGGGAAAAAAATTTCCAGATCTCAAAACAGGGGCTTGCATTCAATGACTGCCTGCCCCTCAGGCATTGCACCTGTTTTTCACCTGCCTGTACTGTCCTGGGTTCCAAACCCATTTCCCCCAGTCAATTAGGAATGACATGTGACCTGTGACAACACTGGTTACACAAAGCTATTCCTGCATCCAGATCAGCCTGCAGTGCCCAGGGAGCTCCAGCATACCACATTGACCTAAGCATTAGAACCACAAGTATGAGACTGAAGCCCACCTGGGCACGGGGAGAGTGAAGAAGGGAGTTTACAAACTGAGACCATCCAATGTTACCTGTGGAAGGAGCCCTGCAGAGTAATGCAGGTTGTGTGAAGAGACCTGGACAAGAGTGGACAGAGACAGTGAGACAGGAGAGATCCGCTAAGAAAAAGTACTGAAGAGAGATGGGAGGAAGCAAGGGGAGAAAGAGAAACAGAATCCCAGCTAAGCAGGAATCTCCTGACTTACCTGGCAGTCAGCACCAGGGGACTGGTAGCAGAGGAAGGAGCAGCAGCGGTAGCTTTGGCGGCAGGCGATGGCACTCTGGCAGAAGTGGCAGAGACACTTGGGTGCCTCTGAATCCTCCCAGCACCAGCAGCTGCTTTTATTCCCGCTGCTTTGGGTCTAGGGGAGTTCCAGGAGCTCCCGTTAACCAATGAGGGGAAGGATGTGAGCCCCAGAAAGTCTGTGTCATCACTTGCGTCCAGAACATGGAGTATCCAGAAGTACCACCCCACTTGTATTTGCATTGAGGTCATTGATGGCGGGGGTGGGAGGGGGGCACAGAGGGGGGTTGGTGAGGACAAATGAAAAACACAGGAAAAGTAAGTCGAAATTTGAGGACAGTCATGGTTAACTTTACCTGTTCGGTTTCAGGGGTTTTGAACAGGCACGCGTCCCACTCCATCCCCAGCCATGCTATTTTGTAGAGAAGAATTCAGCATGGCAGGGAACCCTGACTCCCCTGACCATAGACCCTGACCATAGACCCCCGTCCAAGAGCGCTTCAGAGTTAATGCGCAGCAGAGTTGATGATTCTGTGCCCAAGCGGGGAGTCAGATTCAGACAGCAGGAAGCACCCACAGGAGAGCAGGGCGTGTGGAGATAAAAGGATAGAAGTCCAGGAACTTTGTCAGATTTCAATGCTGTTCCAGCTATAAGTTTGCCAGGTGGTAAGACTGTGGGCTAGAAACTAGTAAAGTCTCAACATACTTATCTCTGAAATGGGAATCATTCCAGTCTTGAAGGAATGCTATCATTACTAACCATGTACCTGTTTTCCTCCCAGTTAGGGATCTAGAAGAGCTTACCAGGGAAGTTCATAGAAGATTCCGTGGGATCACGATATGCTTTCCCAGTCAACACCCTCCGCAGCCACCTGGAGTCATGCTGGGTGGTCCTTCATTGGGTAAGGAGGGGCTGGATGCCCCGCTGAGCCTGAGCAGGGAAGTGCAAGGCTTAGACGCCTCCCAGCTTCCAAGCGGACCTCTAGCCCCACGCCTCCTCCCCCACCATCCACACCTAATGCTCACCCTCCTTTTCCAACCATTTGCCCAGCTGCCCCTTGCTTCCGGCTGCTGTTTGCCAAGATGTTCCAGTGACCCTGCACCCTCATCTACTGTAATTCAGTCCTCTGCTAGAAAGCCCGCCAAGCTTGATGGTGCTGAAGAGTCCTGCGGGAGTGTAACCCCGTGCTGGCTTCTGTCTACTCTTACACACTCACAAACTCAGTACTGACTCCAAACATGTGCGCGCTCCCTAACCACAGGCACTCACAAAATGACACTGGTGCACCGGGGCATCCAGGTGATGTTCACAGCTCGGCATTAAGCGCACAGCACACAGCAGCAGGATTACGTCCTGCGTCCATGACTCGAATAAACGTGCTCTGTAAAACCCGATTGCCCAGCACCTCGACCCTCCTACACCCTGCTCAACAGGTTTCTGGATCTCCCCGTTGGAGCGACTGCTCTAAGCCTTCCAGGAAGGTGTGAGGTCCTGACTTGTCCTCAGCATCTTGTCCGCAGAGAGAGACGCTTCTCCCTGCACACAGGATCGCGGGGTCTGAGCGCACAGCACATGATCCAAGCAGCCTGTAGAGACCTTCCAGGACCGCATGCACTGCAGCGTCATATTGGCGGGTAGGGGCGGAGGGTGAGGGTTTTGAAAGGAAACATGGATCCCTGGTAACGCGTTTCACAGGGAGAACCGATGCTAGTTGAGCTATGATTGACCGAGCCACAGGTTCAGACCCAGACCTCGGAGTCAAGATTCCTCAGTGTTCCATTGGACACGCCTGCCTCGCGGCACATCTCTTCCCCTTGCAGGTTCGTGGTCTCGGGGCTCAGGATATCTATCTTCAAAGATGCCCTTATTCTAATTTTCTGCTTCTTAATGCCAGGGGTGGCACGAGTATAAAATCTTGGGGCAGGGGACCTGGGTATGTGATATTCGCTCTCCTCAGGCAGGGCTGCAGCGGGAGCGGGAAAGCGATTAACCCGTCAGAAGTGCGCGAGTGGGACTCGGCACACAGCTGGGAAAGGGAAGATATGCAAGGGAGGATTCAGGATGGCCGACCACGGGCTCCTTCTATCCTCGTGTCTAGAAGCAGAAATCGCGGGCTGAGACCCAGACAGGGGTTTGGGGGCTCGGCTGCAAGACCAAATTGGCAATTGCGGCAATGCAGATGTTTTGCGGCATTTAAATAGGCTCTGCCACTTAAGACGGTTGTAAGCAAGGCTTTAAAATTCAGGCGGGAGACAGTTTTGCCAAAATGACTTCCAAGACCCGAGGTTTCTGATCTGAAGTTATTTCTAAGTATGCGTGAACCATTGTCTTCACCAGTGCAATGGTGATGCGAAATGGTTAAGAAAGGAGGACTTCAAAAGCCAAATTTATAACGCTGTGACTATGTGGGCTCAGAACTCTACTCCTGGCTTCCACGTGTACTGTCAGTCTTCCAAGCTCACATTCATTCTCCACTCTTGAAATCGTCAGGGTCTGCTCCCAGAGGGTGCTAACACAGCCTCCAGCAAGTCCAGCTTTTCTTGAAAAGTCAGTCTGTCCAGATAGAGAGGGATTAAGATAACTCTTCCATCAAGTACTCTGAATTTCTAAGGTGTGCTGATGCTGAGCTGGGGCAAGGCTCAAAAACAAACTGACAAACAAAACCCCCAAGTCCTTTCTTTGAAACATAGCAGAGTGTGTTGCACACCAGGTGGCACTCACCCAATGTTTGTTAAATAATGGAAATTAATTTACTGTGGCAGATTTACCAGCCAGTCTCCATGCTATTATAGGACTCTAGTCCTAGTCAGCAGAGAAACCAGACCTACTTAGGTAGCGCAGCTTTCAACTGATTTCAAAATTGTGAGCTCACACATTTCAGAAACATCCTCTCATTTTATTTGACATGCAGAATTGGTTTCCCCATCAAAATTTTCAGGAATGAGACAAGGAAAAGAAGGTTAACCCTAGAGGTTTTTTTGGAAAGTCTATAGCCTCCTACTATGAGACACAAAACAATTCTCCAGCTTTACTGAGTGAACTAAAAGTTTAGAGCTTACCGGGCAGATTGCTTAGACTGCATCTCCTTGAGACTTCTTTTTAACTGAAGCTCTGAATAGAACATGATCAAGAGAGTTGCCAAGGAAAATACTGATTTAAAAAGTAGTTACTTGGGACCTCACTGGTGGCTCAGCAGTAGAGAATCCACTTGCCAATGCAGGAGACACAGTTCAGTCTCTGGGTTGGGAAGATCCCCTGGAGAAGGACCCACTCCAGTGCCCTTGCCTGGGAAATCCCATGAACAGAGGAGACTGGTGGGCTACAGTCCATGGGGCCGCAAAAGAGTCAGACACGACTTAGTGACTAAACGACAACAACAAACTGACTCTGATGAACAAGGGAAATTCCCAGTTAACTTCAGTTCTAGACTTCCAAGTGGGAGAAGCGCAACACTTAGCTTCATGACCCTCTCATCACCTCACTCATCTAAGGGGGAAGGAAAAAAACTGAGAAACTCCTCTGAAGTTCACTCTCTGGAGGAAGAGGCTCCCTATAAGACCAAGATCTAATTACAGGGCTATGGAAAGTTTTCTCTGCCTGCCCCCCCTCCCTGCCCCACCTCATCACAACCATGTTGTTGTTGAGTTGCTCAGTCGTGTCCGACTCTTTGTGACCCCATGGACTGCAGCAAGCCAGGCTTCCCTGTCCTTCACCATCTCCTGGATTTTACTCAAACTCATGCCCATTGAGTAGGTGTTGCCACCCAACCATCCCATCCTCTGTAATCCCCTTCTCCTCCTTCCTTCCTTCTTTCCTAGTATCAGGGTCTTTTCCAGTGAGTCGGCTCTTCACATCAGGTGGTCAAAGTATTGGAGCTTCATCCTCAGCATCAGTCCTTCCAGTGAATATTCAGGGTTGACTTCATTTAGGATTGACGGGTATGATCTCCTTGCTATCTAAGGGACTCTCAAGAGTCTTCTCCAGCATCACAGTTCAAAAGCATCAGTTCTTGGTGCTCAGTCTTTTTCATTGTCCAGCTCTCACATCCATACATGACCACTGAAAAAACCATAGCTTTGACTAGATGAATCTTTGTCAGTAAAATAATCTCTGCTTTTTAATATGCTGTCTATGTATTTATCATAGCTTTTCTTCTAAGGAGCAAGCATCTTTTAATTTCATGGCTGCAGGCACTATCTGCAGTGATTTTGGAGCCCCCCAAAATAAAGTCTTTCACTGTTTCCATTGTCTCCCATTTGCTATGAAGTGATGGGACCCAATACCATGATCTTCATTTTTTGAATGTTGACTTTTAAGCCAGTTTTTTCAGCTTCCTCTTTCACCTTCATTCCTTTTCCCTTTCTGACATAAGTAAAGTGAAGAAGTCACTCACTCATGTCCAACTCTTTGTGACCCCATGGACTATACAGTCCATGGAATTCTCTAGGTCAGGATACTGGAGTGGGTAGCCATTCCCTTCTCCAGGGGATCTTCCCAACTCAGGGATTGAATCTAGCTCTCCCACACTGCACGTGGATTCTTTTCCAGCTGAGCCACCAGGGAAGCCATTCTGCCATTAGGGTGGTGTCATCTGCATATCTGAGGTTATTGAGATTTCTCCCCGCAATCTTGATTCTAGCTTATACTTCATCCAGCCCAGCATTTCTCGTGATGTATTCTGCATACAAGTTAAGTAAGCAGGATGACAATATACAGGCTTGGCGTACTCCTTTCCCAATTTGGAACCACTCAGTCGTTCCATGTCCGGTTCTAACAGTTGGCTTTTTGATCATATCACAGCAATCCAAGGGTATGCCCCACTTCACTAATACTGAAGAATCTGAAGTTGAACCATTCTATGAAGACCTACAAGACGTTCTTGAACTAACACCAAAAAAGGATGTCCTTTTCACCATAGGAGACTGGAATGTAAAAGTAGAAAATCAAGAGACATCTGGAATAACAAGCAAGTTTGGCCTTGGAGTACAAAATGAATCAGGGCAAAGGCTAACAGAGTTTTGCCAAGAGAATGCACTGGTCATAGCAAATACATTCTTCCAACAACACAAGAGACAACTCTTCACATGGACATCACCAGATGGTCAATACTGAAATCAGATTGACTGTATTTTTATAGCCAAAGATGGAGAAACTCTATACAGTCAGCAAAAACAAGACCAGGAGCTGACTGTGACTCAGATCATGAACTCCTTATTGCAAAATTCAGATTTAAAGAAAGTAGAGAAAACCCCTAGGCCATGCACGTATAACCTAAATCAAATGCATTATGATTGTACAGTGGAAGTGACAAATAGATTCAAGGGATTAGATCTGATAGACAGAGTGCCTGAAGAACTATGGACAGAGGTTTGTAACATTGTACAGGAGGCAGTAATCAAAATCATCCCCAAGAAAAAGAAATGCAAAAAGTCAAAATGGTTGTCTGAGGAGGCCTTATAAATAGCTGAGAAAAGAAGAAAAGCAAAAGGCAAAGAAGAAAAAGAAAGATATATCCATCTGAATGCAGAGTTCCAAAGAATAGCAAGGAGAGATAAAAAAAGCCTTATTAAGTGAACAGTGCAAAGAAAGAGAGGAAAACAATAGAATGAGAAAGACCAGAGATCTCTTTAAGAGAATTAGAGATACCAAGGAAACATTTCATGCAAAGATAGGCACTTTAAAGGACAGAAATGGTATGGACCTAATACAAGCAGAAGATATTATGAAGAGGCTGCAAGAATACACAGAAAAACTATACAAAAAAGATCTTAATGGCCCAGATAATCACAATGGTATGATCACTCACCTAGAGCCAGACATCCTAAAATGCAAAGTCAAGTGGGCCTTAGGAAGCATCACTATGAACAAAGCTAGCGGGAGTCATGGAATTCCAGCAAACTATTGAAAATCCTAAAAGATGATGCTGTGAAAGTGCTGCATTCAATATGCCAGAAAATTTGGGAGACTCCGTAGTAGCCATAGGATTGGAAAAGGTCAGTTTCATTCCAATCCCAAAGAAAGGCAATGCCAAAGAATGTTCAAACTACCACACAATTGCGATCATTTTACATGCTAGCAAAGTAACACTCAAAATTCTTCAAGCTAGACTTCAACAGTATGTGAATTTAGAACTTCCAAATGTACAAGCTGGATCGAGAAAAGGCAGAAGAACCAGAAGTCAAATTGCCTACATCCATTGGATCATAGAAAAAGCTAGATAATTCCAGAAAAACATCTACTTCTGTCTCATTGACTAAGCTAAAGCCTTTGACTATGTAGATCACCACCACCATACCAGAGGCCTGTTTCCAGCAGTTCCTTTAACCTGGCATATCATCTTGAGCTATCCAAAAATTGTAAATCATACTAAAAGGCAAAAAACACAGCATGAATACACAGTAAGCATCAGATTGGTTTCTTTTTCTCATACTTATTGTTGTTTAGTCACTAATTCATCTGATTTTTGTGACCCTAAGGACTATATAGTCCTCCAGGCTCCTCTGTCCATGAGATTTCCCAGGCAAGAATACTGGAGTGGCTTGCCATTTTCTTCTCCAGGGGATCTTCCCAATGCAGAGACTGAACCCACATCTCCTCCATTGGCAGGCAGATTCCTTACTGCTGAGCCACCAGAGGAGCCCTTTCTTATGCTTAGCTGATCTAACAGAAAACAATTTGTTTGCATAGTTATAACTATGATGTATTAAATAAAATATTGATATACATAATTACATCTATATTTATGCTTCAGTATGATATACATCAATAGAATGAATGACAGCAATGATATAAGGATCAGAAGGAAGGAGTTATGATTATTTTCCTATTACAAGGTTTTCACACTACCCACAAGATGGTATAGTGTTATTTCAGAGTCAGTTTGGATTAGTTGTAAACGTTAATTGCAAGCTCTAGGGAGACCAACAAAAAATTTTTACAGGAATATAGCCAATATGCTAAGAAAGGAGAAAAATGGAATCATAGATGATAAAATGATTAATTAAAACCTCAAAAGGCAGAAAAGGAGTGGAAGATAAAAGTAGCAAACAAGAACAATACAACAAATAGGAAACAGTAACAAATACAGTAGATATTGATCCAACTATGTCAATAAACTCTTTGAATGCCAGTGGTCTACAAACGTACCAATTAGCAGACAGAAACTGTCAGAATGTATCAAAAATCAGGACCTACTACATGTTGTCTGCAAGAAACTGACTTTTAAATATAGACACTGATTGAAAGTAAATAGGTAGAGAAAAATATACCATGCTGTGAAAGTAACTATGTAGCTATGTTATTTTCAGATAGAGTAGATCTCAAGAAAAGGTACAGGGATAAGGAAGGGCATTGCATAATAATAACAATCTCCAAGAAGACATAATACTCCTTAACATGTATGCATGCTAAGTCACTTCAGTCTTATCCAATTCTTTGACTCTATGGACTGTAGCCCACCAGGCTCCTCTGTCTGTGGGATTCCCCAGGCAAGAATAATAGAGTGGGTTGCCATGCCCTCCTCCAAGGGATCTTCTGGACCCAGGGATCAAACCTGCATCTCTTTCATCTCCCACATTGGCAGGCGGGTTCTTTACCAATAGTGCCACCTGGAAAGCCCACACTCCTTAACACGTTTGTGCCTACAAACAGAGAGACAAAATATATTAGGTAAAAACTAATAGAACTGTCCAGAGGAAATGATGAACCTACTACATAGCTGGACACTTCAATACTCCCTATCAGAAATGGGCAGATCCAGCAGGCAGAAAAATCAGGAAGGATACAGTTGAACTAGGCAACAACATCAATCAACTGTTTATGATCAACATCTATAGAGTACTTTCACAATAGCAGAACACAGTTTTCTCTAGCTCACATGGAACGTTTATCAAGTTAGACCACATTCTGGGCTACACAGCAAACTTTGACACATTTAAAAGAAAAGAAATCATGCAATCTCGGCTCTCAGATCATTGTGGAATTAAACTAAAAATTAACAGAAAACTACTGGTACCAAATGTATCACTCTGCTGGGGGATGTTGATAATGGGGGAGATAGATGATGCATGTGTAGGGGCAGGAGTATGTAGGAAATCTCTTTACCTTCCTCCCAATTTTGCTGTGAATCTAAGACCATGCTAAAAACCTAAAGTGATTTTTAAAAATTATGTGTACTGTGTAAAGACGGGGAGAATCCCAAGCTTTCCGTCAGTGATTAGTACAAGTGAGTCTCTGCAACTTTGGAGGAGAGGAACATCCTGAAAATGTTGCAGGTACTGTGAGTCTGAAAGATTTTGTAAAAATCATATTGAGACAGAACAAAGCAAAAAAATATTGAAATTAAAACTATGAACAATTGAGTTCCAGCTCTACGTCAAGTACCATGTATACGTTCTCTCTTATACTCTCAACATTTTAAAAAGATGGGTCTCATTATCTTTGTTTTATAGATGAAGAAATAGTAAGAGAAGTCGGCTTGAATTGATTGTATTTTCAAGGTGTCACTGAGGCTCTGAGATGCTGGAACCTGGCTAATCTGCTACAATATCAGGTAAGAGGTCTGGTCCTCTAGACATGATGCTGAGTCAGAGGAGGACATAGGCATGTCATCCTGTTTCAGGGCTAATGTGGTTTGTAGTCAGAAGCTCAATGACCAGGCATGAATTATTTACAATCCTGTACCAATATCTGGGAGATTGACAATTTTGCAGCAGGAAAATGTCAGTGCTGCCACTTAAGTAAATTGCTAAAAAAAAAAAAAAGAAAAAAAAACAAATCAGACCCGTAACAACATTCACAAAATAACGATTTTAAATGCTTCAAAGTTCAAAGAAACAAAAATCCAATAACTTAAGTTCTTAGGTTGGTATTATGCACTGTTTCACCTCATCTGAACTGTGGTTGTTTCTGCCGTGTTTTATTTTGTCAGTGGATGCAGTAGAGACATCTGGAGAAGGAAATGGCAACCCACTCCAGTATTCTTGCCTGGAGAATCCCATGGACAGAGGAGCCTGGTGGGCTGCTGTCTATGGGGTCGCACAAAGTTGGACACAACTGAAGCGACTTAGCAGCAGTAGCAGCAGCAGCAGCAGTAGAGACAAGGGGAAGAGTGCTGGGATCCAGGAAATAAGGTTCTAATTCCAACCCCTAACTCTAAATGACTTGACTTTGAGAAAATCATTTGGACTTCTACTTCCACATTTGTCAAACAGATCTCTTGAGTTGGGAGATTCTGGAGTTTCTTTCTAAATCTGACATTCTACAAATACACTGTAAATGTCATGCTGTCTTTACAGTATCTTTGTTTAACATCAAGATACTCACTATCTGACCTCCTCTTCACTTGCCCTGAAGGCACCATTGTCTTCTGAAAGAACTGCTGAAGGGGTCAACATGAAGGAGTAAGGAAAATCACTCTAAGTGATTTCTGCAATCAGAAAAGGCTGCTCCTACCACCAGCTGCTCAATATGAGGAGGGGAGGATTTTCAAAACAGATAGGAGGAAGGGAGGACAGATACCTTGCCCTTATATCCCTGACAGTAAAGTACGTAACAGTGACAGCACAGAGAGAGCTTACCACCTGGACTGGCACCACCAGATCTTTCTCTATGAGTCCTTGCCCAAAAAGCCACGCTTTCTGCAGGTTGTCAGCAGAAGCTTTGTAATATGGCTGCTTCGTGAGTTCACCTAGAACCTAAAGCATATATCTAATTGAGACTTAAAAAGAAGGGGGAGATGAATAAAGACCAATCTCCTAAGAATGATTCTGGTTTCCTCGGAAGGTAAGACTCACACAAATGAAACAATTTAGCACAAAAAGCTATACTCAATATTTTGCAATAACCTATAAGAGAAAAGTCTTCCCGAAAAAATAGATTCAGTTCAGTTCAGTTCATTTGCTCAGTCGTGTCCAACTCTTTGCGACCCCATGAATTGCAGCATGCCAAGCCTCCCTGTCCATCATCAACTCCTGGACTTCACTCAAACTCACGTCCAACGAGTCAGTGATGCCATCCAGCCATCTCATCCTCTGTCATCCCCTTCTCCTCCTGCCTCCAATCCCTCCCAGCATCAGGGTCTTTTCCAGTGAGTTAACTCTTCTCATGAGGTGGCCAAAGTATCAGAGTTTCAGCTTTAGCATCAGCCCTTCCAATGAACACCCAGGACTGATCTCCTTTAGAATGGACTGGTTGGATCTCTTTGCTGTCCAAGGGACTCTCAAGAGTCTTCTCCAACACCACAGTTCAAAAGCATCAATTCTTCAGCACTCAGCTTTCTTCACAATCCAACTCTCACATCCGTACATGACCACTGGAAAAACCAGCACCTTGACTAGACAGACCTTTGTTGGCAAAGTAATGTCTGTGCTTTTGAATATGCTATCTAGGTTGGTCATAACTTTCCTTCCAAGGAGTAAGCGTCTTTTAATTTCATGGCTGCAGTCACCATCTGCAGTGATTTTGGAGCCCCCCAAAATAAAGTCTGACACTGTTTCCACTGTTTCCCCATCTATTTGCCATGAAGTGATGGGGCCAGATGCCATAGATACATATAAAATAGATACACATGTATAATTGAATCAATTTGCTATACACCTGAAAGTAACACAACATTGTAAATCAACTATACTTCACTTTAAAAATAAATAAAAATCAAGAACAATAAAAGAGAATAAGCACTATTTTCCTATTACTGCCATAGCAAATTATTACTACTTTAATGACATTAAACAATACAAGTTTATTAACTTACACTTCTGTGGCTATAAGTCCCATGTCCAACAGGGCTCTCAATGTGCTAAAATCTTGGCAGGCTTGGGTCCTTTCTGGAGGTTATAGAGGAGAATCCATCTCCTTTCCACTTCCTGTTTCTAGTGGCCAGCACGTTCCTTGGCTCAAGGCCCCCTTCCTCCATTTTCAGTATTGGCAAGTTGAGCCCTCCTATCACCTCACCCCAGCCTCCTCTTCTGCCTCCCTCTTCTACTTGGAAGAACCCTTGTGATTTTATTGGATTCACCTGGATAAATCTTTTACCGTCTGAGTCACCAGGAAAGTTAAATGGCAACCCACTCCAGTATTCTTGCCTGAAGAATCCCGTGGATGGAGGAGCCTGGTGGGCTACAGTCCACAGGGTTGCAAAGAGTCGGATAAGACTGAGTGACTTCACTTTCACTTTGGATAAATCCAGGATAATCTCCCCATCTCAAAGTCCTCAGCTTAATCACATCTTCAAAGTCTCTTTTGCCATGCAAAGTAACATATTTGCATTTCTAAGGATTAGGGTGTGGACTTCTGGGGGTGGAGGAGTTCTTACTCTACCTACCACAATAAGTAAATGCTGGGCTGATTGGCAGGGACAGTAAGTGCTGGGGCTTTGAGAGAGAGAGGCTGTTGTGGGCTGGAGCACTGAGGAAGTCTCCCAGGTTAGGTGGGCCAGAGCCAGCAAGTGGCTAGAGGGAAAGTAACAAGAGTGTCTTAAAGGAAAGTGCACCTGATGGGGTGTGGAGCAGGGGCTTCAGGAGATCACTCTTTATATCAGGGGCCATCCTCTGTGCCTCTTCTGCTGGGAATGGCACCCGCCCTGAATTTACCGCTTGTATGGCTGACTGTGTTCACTCCCCTGACAGTTGTGTCTGGGAATCATGAGATCTCAAATATGAGATGTTCCTCCTCTAGCAACTTCCATTTTGTCTTCTTCAATGTTGCTGTTCATATGAGCTCCAGAGAAAGGGAAGTTACTGAGCGAACTGGTGAAACTAGGAGAGATGGGAAACAGACTGCTTTCCATCACATAACTCCAGGCCTTGACAGGTTATTGTTCTTTAGTCACTAAGTTGTGTACAACTCTTGGTGACACTTTGGACTGTGGCCCTCCAGGTTCTTCTGGGCACGAGATTTCCTAGCAAGAATACTGGAATGGATTGCCATTTCCTTTTCCAGGACATCTTCCCAACCCAGGGATCATCTCCTGCGTTGGCAGGCAGATTCTTGACCACTGAGCCACCTGGGAAGCCCCTGATGGGTTACTAAGATGCAGTTAAATCCTGAAGGTGGTGCTTGAATGTGGAGTGCATGCCTCAGATTCCTTTGCCAATAACTAAGGAAGGCTTTTAATTAAGTGAAGATTGGATTAAAGCCCACCTGAAAAAAGCCCCTTCATTTTTTTAAACCTTATCCAGTATTTAATGATGCATGCAGGTTGGGCAGGCAAAAGGGAATTGTTAACACATGGAAGGTGCACACGAGCCCACCTGGGCTTGGAGAAAGTTTCTAATATGTCTCTGCTCCCAAGACATTTTGACCATTATTTAGGCATCAGACTTATGGAGCTTTAATATAGGGTTCCCTGGTGCCATTAGAGCCTAGAGTCAAGGACACAACCTTAGTGGATTTCAGGCTAGACAAGAAATGAGAAAGGTATTGTATCCATGGGGTTTTCTTGGCTTCTCATTCTTGGAAAATGAGAAAGCCTCGCTTACTTTCCTGTAGCATGGAGGTGACTTGCCCTCAGGGGCTCCTTTTAATCCTTTTCAATCTCTTAATCATTTATGGGAAAGGATCAAATAACAAACCTAATTGAAAATTTTAATAAGTTTCAGAAGTCAGAAATTAATAAATTCTATCAATACTTTTTCAAAACTCAGGGTAAAACCTGGAACTAAATAAGTGAAGTATAGTTTTGAATGCTAATTTAAAGTACTCTTCTATGTTACTTTTCAAAGTGAAAATCAAAACAAAAATTATAGACCATTTTAAATATGAGATCTTTACATCTCATAAACAGGACAATAGTTGAACTCAGAGAACAAATCAGAGCATTATAACTCACTTAAAAGCTCAACAAATATCAGGGCTTCCCTGATGGCTCAGTAAAGAATCTGCTTGCAATGCAGGAGATCCCGGTTCAATTTTGGGTTGGGAAGATCTACTGGAGAAAGGGATAGGCTACCCACTCCAGTATTCTCAGGCTTCCCTCGTGGCTCAGCTGGTGAAGAATCTGCCTGCAATGTGGGAGACCTGGGTTCGATCCCTGGCATTGGGAAGATCCCATGGAGAAGGGAAAGACTACCACTCCAGTATCCCGGCCTGGAGAATTCCATGGACTGTATAGTCCATGGGGTCGCAAGGAAATGGACACGACTGAGAGATTTTCACTTCACTTTCAACAAATATTTATTGAGGGCTTATAATGTTCTACAGAATTTTCTAAGTTCCAAGGATACATGTAGCTTTCCTCAGAGTGTTACACTCTGTGGGATGACATAAACAAAAACAGAAAAATAATAAATATATCATAGCTACTGGTAAGTTCCATGAATTAAAAAAAGTTAAGTTGAATAATCAGGTGACAGAGAGTAATCTGAGGAAGGAGTGTAATTTTGTGTATGGTGGGTTCTCTGAGATAACAATAATAATAATAAAGTCTTCTCTGAGATAATTCATCAGGAAGAGAGGGAATCAAGCATGCAGACTTATGGGGAACAATATTTGAAGCAAAAAATCAAAATAAATAAGTGCAAAAACCCTGAGAAAGTTGGGAGTAAAACAAGCAATAGGTTAGTTTATAAGAGCAGAGGCATGATAAGGGTCAGATCCTGAGCACCTCAGACTGAAAGGGAACCAGAGAGCTGACAACAAGCACAAAAGACAAGAGGATTTAACTTTTCATTTAACAAATATTTACTGAATGCTGCCTCGTGCCAGGCATACTGTTCAGTGAGTATCAGATTCAGCAATTAATGAAATAGCCATATTCCTATATAGGTGGAACTTAAATTCTTTACAAAGGATGGAATATACATAATAAGTTAGCTAAATAAAATACATGTTATGATAGTAGGTAATAAGTAGTAAAGAAGTAAAAAGAAAGAGGCAAAGAAGGTTAGGGTGGGCTGGCAGATGAGGGACAATATCAGAAAAGATAGCCAAGATAGGTGATATTTGAATATATATCCAGAGGAGTTAGGGCCATGGGGTAAGAGCATTCTGCAGAGAGTTACCAGCAGGTGCAAACACTTGAGGGGGTTGTTGTTGATGGATATAAAATGAGGATTCATAAGAAGGCTAGTGCGAGGGAGAAGTAGGATGTGAGACTAGGTGGTAGTGAGACTATTGGTGAGGGGAGAGGAAGGGCAGATGAACTTGAGCCTTGTAAGCCATTGCAATGTCCCAGGTCTCTTCTCTGTGAGATGGGGACTCAATGGAGTATTCTATACCAAAACCTTTGCAGCTAACACTGGGCTACTGTGCTGAGTACAGACTGAATGGGAGCAAGAGAAATAATTCTGTGTGCTTCTGAAGAAATAATAGTCAAATGGGTAAGAGGGGATGATTTTTCCAACTAAAGAATCCCACTTAACCGACTGCCCACCGGTAGAATTGGCTTCCCCGGTAACCTTGAAAGTTATAGCTGTCACCAGCTTGTCACCAGCATTTCCAACAGATGCGAGGGATGTTGATGCTGAATATTTCTATATAGAATAAGCCTTTACCTCTTATGACATCCCATATTCCTTCCAATACTAAGTATCTCTGATTCCAGAGCATGTATCACCTAAATCTCCCCCCGCCCCACAATAGAATATAAGCTCTGTGAATGCAAGGGTCTTCTCTGCATCTCCGAGTAAAAAGTTGGATTAGATGGTATCTGATGGTCTTTCCAGGTCTGCCAGTCTGTGATCCCCTTGTAAACTGTGAGCCCTTATTCTTAAGGGCTTTGCAGGCTACGAAGTGAATGAAGGGGTGCTGTTGGGAGGGAAGACAGGGATGAGTAAGGACAAACCTGAGTCAAGGAGAAGAGAACAGGTAATTCCTGGGGCAGGGGACTATGGCACTCTCTGAAAATAAATGTGAATATCTCCTTGAGATGCAGAGTATTCTAATTCCAATAAAGGTGCGTCACTAGACACTGAGCGTACACCCGAGCATGGTATCATTGCTTCATTTGAGCCAGCCTGGTCACAAACTGTTCACAGGTGTCTGAGGTTCTCATGGGAAAAACAGCATCACTCCTTTAAGCATATTGAAAATATATTTTTTATCTCGATGAAGTATGCAAATGAGAACATTTCTTTCAACAAAGAGATCCACTGAGGCTCAGCATTACTATGCACCCCCAGACACCCAGAAGGCAGTGACCTCATGTGCCCCTGAGGTTTAGCAGAACAGCTGACAGGTTGGCTGACAGGGCCCAGATTTGCTACCAGATAAGCCAATGAGATACGCGTCATACTTATTGAATACAGAATCAAATATATTGATATAAAAAAATGCACACTAGATAACTTTAATTATTTTATTCTGCATTTACTTTATTTCAAGGAAAAGAAGAATGTTTTCAATATCGAGAAGCATGCATACATGGGTATCTTCCATGCTATTTTCTTTTTTTGTAAGATGCCTTCATTGCAAACTAAAAGTAGAGTTCAGCTTCCTGGGGACCTAGAAGGGGGAAAAAATGTAACAAATATTACTTATTAGTTAAGAGGCTCCTGTCATATATTATCACAATTATTTTTTATATTGATGATACTGTTGTTGCATTCAAGTTAGATGAAAGCTAAGGCTCAGAGTAGGTGAGGGCCATAATCATATGGTTAGTAGGGGACGGACAGACAGACTTGAACCCAAGTCCATACTCTGAATTCAGATGTATGTGACATAGTAGGGCATAGTCTAAAAGGAGAGAATAATTGCCATTCAAATTCAAATGCTAGAATAGTCACAGTTATAATCCAGAGAACCATGTTTTAAATAAACACAATCGATATTTCCTGGCAGAGGATCTCAGTGTCACAAGAAGAGACTGAAAAAATAGAGAAAAATGAACCCAAGTTGTAGAGTTTTCAGCTATTGGGACTCTATGTTCCCAGACACTGGTGTGGGCTCCTTCCCCTGTGGATTTTTCACCCATATGAACCCATGAAGGTTTAGAGTGTGGACTGTACCCTGAAGTACCCAGTCAGTTATCCTCCCATCTAATAGTACAAAGAGCAGTCACCTTATTCCAATAATCATTTCACGGCTTAAAACCAGAAGTTCTTGCGGGGCCCACTGAAGATCTTGAAACCCATCTTGGTCGGCAGCAAGTTGCTCCTCACCATACTCCCAGACCTGCTCAGCCAGCCTGCCAAGCGATGGGTCATGCAGGTGGCAGTATTGCAGGCTCTCTTCTGGATGCTGATTTGCAGGATAGAGGAAAAGAAAAGGGCTATTAGTGAGAGTGGGTGCTGCCCCACAGAATCATCATGGAAAATTACTGCTCTGAGAGGCACCAATAAACCTTAAGTATTTCTGCTAGAAATGGTCATGACAGCAGGATATCACAGGCCATTAGAGAAAGGGCCATAATCACTCCCCATAGACATGTTTAGGGGTGTCAGAAAACCCAAAGGTGGCTCCAGGATATGCCTTTCTGGGCAGAACAGGAGGGAGAGGACGCCCTGTGCTGCGTGGGGCAGGGCATCTCACCGGGAGCCCTCGGTCTTCTGAGCCTTCTCTGACTCCCGGGCCCTCATCTGCTCGTAGTCATTCACCATCGCAGCCAGTAGGAGGCGCGATTCCTCCTCATCCAGGGTAGCAGGATCAAAACGCCCATCAAAGACAGACCTAGGGAGGGGAAGCAAGCCCATCACCAGCTCTGAGCCCCGCCGCCCGATACCCCCACATCCAGGATAAGCAGCTAGGTTTCCTGGTTTCTGCGACTTCCCCTGAGGATGTGACTGCCGCATCTCTCAATGGAGAGGGCAAGAGGCCAGTAATCCATCCAAAACGGCTGCTTCTCCAGAATTTAGGCTCTGGTATGACCTCAAAGAAGTGGTTTGCTCCAAACCTCTAGTAGATTACCTAGGCTTGGGAAAACTGATGGTTAGATTTTCAGGAATTTTATGAACTTGGTGTTAAATACAGCCATTATTAAAAATTAAATGATAATAATAGTTTAAATCTGAAAATGGTTTCAGTTTAGTGTATTCTAAATGAAGGTGAGCAATTAGATGTATAGGTCCCATACATCTAAATAACAAATTTGTTGGCAAAATAATTAGCAGATTTAGGATGCGATCCATTTCTCAAATTATGGTTAAATTAATAAATTTCCTACAGATACAAATATTTGATAAAAAGAAATAAGTTATATGAAATTTACAATAACAATGTAACGTATATGTTTTATGTCTATTTGTAAACTGCGTGCTATCTTTGCCTCATAAAAATGATAAATTTATATATAGTTTACATTCTTATATTATCAACCCCTCCGTGAAAGCCAGATACAGCATGGTACAACTGGGAACACAGAATTTTATGAACCAGGGTTCAGGGGAGGTGAGAGAATCCTAGCAGGGCTGTCTTACCTGAATGGTGCTGCATGAAACATGCCCGCCTGGTACAAGACCAGGATGCTGAGGACCAAGAACGGGGGGAACTTCCAGAACCCCATGACACCTCTCTGTAAGGGAAGAATAATGTCACCACCTGTGGCAGGTCCAAATTCCCTGAGCCCACAGATCTGGGCTCTGCTCCTGCCTGTGCCTCTAATTCCCTTGCATCCTGGCTTCAGGCTGGTCATTTCACTCCCCTTCACCTCCTTGGCAAAGTGGACTTCTGGATGATGCAGTAAGCCTGTAGGATGTGTGGTTTAGAAAAAGAAACCTTCCAGGTGAACTGGGTGAGGAAATCTCTGAACATAGCACTCTCCCCAGCACCCCACACACTCTCACATACAACCTGTTGGCCAGGACTCCTGGAAGACAGGCTGGGTCTGTCTGTACCTATCACCACAGCTTTTCCCCTTGTACAACTCAAAGCTGTCATCCCAGTGCTGGGTTTTCCCTCATACCTGATTGGGGGAGGAGATTAGAGAGGACTTATCACTGTAGTTGGAATCCTTGAGAAACTAAAGGACCAAATTCTACCAGTCAGTCACTCCACACTTTTGCAAAGAGGACCCTGTAAGAAGCAAGCTGGCAGAGTCTCAAATTGGGACCCAGGAAAAAAACTGGGGGAAAAGTTCCCAGAACCCACAACAGGGGCTTTCATTTAATGACTGTCTGCCCTTCAGTTATTGCGCCTATTTCCCACCTGCCGGCACTGTCCTGGGTTCCAAACACATTTCCCCCGGTCCTCTAGGCATGAGATGTGACCCACGACAGCACTGGCCGCACAAGGCTATTCCTGCATCAGGATCAGCCTGCAGTACCCGGAAGCTCCAGCATCCCAAACTGACCTAAGCACATGAGCCGCGGGAAAGAGACTGGAGCCCGCCTGGGCACAAGAAGAGTGAAGAAGAGAGTTTGCAAACTGAGACCATCCAGTGTTACCTGTGGAAGGAGCCTTGCAGAGTAACTCAGCTTGTGCGAAGGGACCAGGACAGGAGTGGTCAGAGCCATTCAGACAGGAGAGATCCGCTAAGAAAAAGTACTGGAGAGAGAGAGGGAAAGAAGGGGAGAGAAACAGAATCCCAGCTAAGCAGGAATCTCCGGGCTTACCTGACAGCCGGTACCAGGTGGCTGGGAGCAGAGGAAGGAGCAGCAGCAGTAGCTTTGGCGGCAGGCGATGGCACTCTGGCAGAAGTGGCAGAGACACTTGGGTGCCTCTGAATCCTCCCAGCACCAGCAGCTGCTTTTATTCCCGCTGCTCTGGGTCTAGGGGGGTTCCAGGAGCTCCAGGCAACCAATGAGGGGAAGGATGTGAGCCCCAGAAGGATTGTGTCACCACTTGCGTCCAGAACATGGAGCATCCAGAAGTACCACCCCACTTGTATTTGCATTGAGGTCATTGATGGCGGGGGTGGGAGGGGGGAACAGAGGGGGGTTGGTGAAGACAAATGAAAAACACAGGAAAAGAAAGTTGGGATTTGAGGACAATTTGACGTCACGGTTAACTTTACCTGTTTGCTTTCAAGGGTTTTGAACAGGCACGCGTCCCACTCCATCCCCAGCCGTGCTATCCTGTAGAATAGAATCCAGCATTACAGAGAACCCTGACTCCCCTAGATTTGACCATAGACCCCCATCCAAGAGTGCTTCAGAGTTAATGCGCAGCAGAGTTGATGATTCTGTGCCCAAGCGGGGAGTCAGATTCAGACGCCAGGAAGCACCCACAGGAGAGCAGGGCGTATGGAGATAAAAGGATAGAAGTCCAGGAACTTTGTCAGATTTCAGCTCTGTTCCAGCTATAAGTTTGCCGGGTGGTAGGACTGTGGGCTAGAAACTAGTAAAGTCTCAACATACTTATCTCTGAAATGGGAATCATATTCCAGTCTTGAAGGGATGCTATCATTACTAACCATGTACCTGTTTTCCTCCCAGTTAGGGATCTAGAAGAGCTTACCAGGGAAGTTCATAGAAGATTCCGTGGGATCACGATACGCTTTCCCAGTCAACACCCTCCGCAGCTACCTGGAGTCATGCTGGGTGGTCCTTCATTGGGTAAGGAGGGGCTGGATGCCCCGCTGAGCCTGAGCAGGGAAGTGCAAGGCTTAGACGCCTCCCAGCTTCCAAGCGGACCTCTAGCCCCACGCCTCCTCCCCCACCATCCATCACCTAATGCTCACCCTCCTTCCCCAACCATTTGCCCAGCTGCCCCTTGCTTCCGGCTGCTGTTTGCCAAGATGTTCCAGTGACCCTGCACCCTCATCTACTGTAATTCAGTCCTCTGCTAGAAAGCCCGCCAAGCTTGATGGTGCTGAAGAGTCCTGCGGGAGTGTAACCCCGTGCTGGCTTCTGTCTACTCTTACACACTCACAAACTCAGTACTGACTCCAAACATGTGCGCGCTCCCTAACCACAGGCACTCACAAAATGATACTGGTGCACCGGGGCATCCAGGTGATGTTCACAGTCCAGCAGTAAGCGCACAGCGCACAGCAGCAGGATTACGTCCTGCGTCCATGACTCGAATAAACGTGCTCTGTAAAACCCGATTGCCCAGCTCCTACACCCTGCTCAACAGGTTTCTGGATCTCCCTGTTGGAGCGACTGCTCTAAGCCTTCCAGGAAGGTCTGAGGTCCTGACTTGCTGTCCTCAGCAGGTAGAACGCAGAGAAAGAAGCTTCTCCCTGTACACAGGATCGCTGGGTCTGAGCGCACAGCACATGATCCAAGCAGCCTGTAGAGACCCTCCAGCGCCGCAAGCACTGCAGCGGCATTGCGGAGCAGGGGGGGGGGGGGGGGGGGGAGGGGGACACAGATCCCAGGTAGCTTCTTTTCTCGGGGAGAGCTGATACTAGCTGAAATGAGACATGAGTGACCGAGCCACAGGTTCACACCCAGACCTCAGTGTCAAGCTTCAGTGTTCCATTGGACACGCCTGCCTCGCGGCACATCTCTTCCCCTTCAGGTTGGTGCTCTCAGGGTTCAGGACATCTAACTTCCAAGATGCCCTTATTCCAATTTTTTTGCTTCTTAAGCCCAGGTGTGGCACTGATGCAAGGGAATAAAATCTTGGGGCAAGGGAACTGGGTGTCTGAAACTAGCTCTCCTCTGGCAGGATTGCAGCGGTAGGGGCTAATCAGTCGGAAGCGGGAGAGTGCGATTGGGCAGAGAGCCGGGAAAGGGAAGATGTGCAAGGGAAGGATTCAGGATGGCGGACCGCGGGCTCCTTCCATCCTGGTGTCTAGAAGCAGAAATCGCGGGCTGAGACCAAGACACGGATTTGGGTACTCGGCATCAAGACCAAATTGACAACCGCGGCAATGCAGATATTTTGCAGCATTTAAGTGGGCTCTGCCACTTCAGACTGTTGTAGGCAAGGCTTTAAAACTCAGGTGGAAAACCGTTTTGCCAAAATGACTCCCAAACCCCGAGGTTTCTGATCTGAAGTTATTTCTAAGTATGGGTGTCCTTGGATTGCCTTTTCCTATGGAGAGAACCATTGTCTTCACCAGTGCAATGGTGATGCGAAATGGTTAAGAAAGGAGGACTTCAAAAGCCAAATTTATAACGCTGTGACTATGTGGGGCTCAGAACTCTACTCCTGGCTTCCACGTGTACTGTCAGTCTTCCAAGCTCACATTCACTCCCCACTCTTGAAATCTTCAGGGACCGCTCCCAGAAGGTGCTAACACAGCCTCCAGCAAGTCCAGCTTTTCTTGAAAAGTCGGCCTGTCCAGATAGAGAGGGATTAAGGTAACTCTTCCATCAAGTACTCTGAATTTCTAAGGTGTGCTGATGCTGAGCTGGGGCAAGGCTCAAAAACAAACTGACAAACAAAACCCCCAAGTCCTTTCTTTGAAACATAGCAGAGTGTGTTGCACACCAAGTGGCACTCACCCAATGTTTGTTAAATAATGGAAATTAATTTACTGTGGCAGATTTACCAGCCAGTCTCCATGCTATTATAGGACTCTAGTCCTAGTCAGCAGAGAAACCAGACCTACTTAGGTAGCGCAGCTTTCAACTGATTTCAAAATTGTGAGCTCACGCATTTCAGAGACATTTTATTTAACATACAGAATTGGTTTCCCCATCAAAGTTTCCTTTTAAGTCTAGAGTCTTTTACTATGAGACATAAAACCATTCTCCTCTGAGTCCATCCCTGCTTTAGCAAGTAAACTCTTGTTGCAGAGCATGTGCTCTCAAGGTTGGGCTTCTTTAATTCCAGTACATGGGCTCAGTAATTTGGCCATGGGGACTTAGTTGTTACCACAGTGTGGGATCGTCCCAGACCAGAAAACGAACCGATGTCCCTTGCATTACAAGGCTGATTCTTAATCACCAGATCACCAGACCAGGAAGCCTTCTTCTAATAGGCATTCTAACAGGTGTGATGTGATATTCACTGTGGTTTTGACTTGCATTTCTCTGATTAGAATTTCTGAGCACCTTTTTGTGTACTTATTAGGCATGTATATTTCTTCTTTGGAAAAATATCTATTCAGATCTTCTCCCCCCCGCCCCTTTTACTTGCTATTGAGTTTGTGAGGCTTTATAGATTTTGGATATTATTCCCTATTCAATATATAATTTACAATTTTTTTCTTTTAGTAGGTTGTCTCTTCATTTTATTCATGATTTCCCTTGCTGTGCAGAAGCTTTTTTAGTTTAATGTAGTCCCATTTGTTTAATTTTTCTTTTGTTTTCCTTGCCTGGGAATATCTAGAAAGATATTGCTAAGCTCAATATCAAGTTTACTGAGTATGTTTTCTTCTAGGAGTTTTATGGTTTCTGGTGGGAATCTTATTCCAGATCTTGGAGGGGAAGCTTTGAGTCTTTCATCATGGAGTATGATTAGTATAGTAACACTGTACTCAATCTTTCTGTTGGGTTTTTCATATATAGCTTTAATTATGTAGAGGCACTTTCCTTCTGTTCCTAGTTGAAAGTTTTTTTATCATGAAAGAGTGTTCCAGATACATTTTCTGTATCATTGAAGATAATCATGTGCATTTTATTCCAATCATTCTTTTACTGTGGAGTAACTAATTCATCAATTTTCATATTTCAAATAATTCTTGCATTCCAGAAATTAATCTCATCTGATTATGTTATAGAGTCTTTTTAATGTGCTGCTGAATTCAATTTCTGGTATTTTGTTGAGGATTTCTATATCCATGATCATAAGGGATATTGGAAGGTAGGGTTTTTGTTCTGTTTTGTTTTTTTCACTGCAGAATCTGACTTTGGTATCAGGATATTGTTGGTCTTATAGGATAGGTTAGGATGTGGTGCTTTTTCTTTCAGTTTTTGGATATTTTTGAGTAGCATTGTTATTCTTTTGCTTTAAGTGTTTGTAGTATTCACCAGTGAAGCCATCAGATCCAGTTTCTCTTTACTAGAAGATTTTTGTTTACTGATTCAGTCTCCTTGCTAGTTATATGTGTATTTGGATTATTTATTTCAAGATTTAGTCTTGGTAGATTTTGTGTTTCTAGGAATTTGTCCAGTTCATCTAGGTTAGCCAACTTGTTAGTTTACAGTTTTTCACAGTGCTCACTTATTATTTTTTTATTACTATAAAACTGGTGGTAATTAATGTCTGCAGTATTGTTTCTGATTTAGTAATTTAGTCTTCCTTTTTTCCCCTTAGTCCATCTAGCGAAAACATTGTTAATTTTGTCAGTGATTTTGAAGAACCAGTTTTGGATACACTGGTTTTCTCCACTGTTTATCTAAGCTCCATTTCTTTATCTCTGCTCTAATGTAATATTTCATTCCTTCTGATAGTTTTGAATTCAGTTGTTCTTTGTTTTCTAGTTTCTTAAGTTGCAAAGGTAGGTTGTTGATTTCAAATCTTTCTTGATTTTTAACATAAGCATTTGAGGCTATAACTTTCCCCCTTAGCACTACCTTCACAGCATTGCATAAGTTTTGGTGTATTGAATTTTCATTTTCATTCATCTGTAAGCATTTTCTGACTTCTCTTATTTCTTTGACCCATTGCTTGTTTCAAAGTGTGGCTTCATTTCTACAAGTTCTGATGTTTTTCTGTTGCTGATTTCTAACTTTCTTCTGTTGTGACTGGTGAAGGTACTTTTTATGATATCAATCTTTTTAGTCTATTGTGACTTAATTGGTGGCCTAACAAATAGTCTATCCTAGAAAATGTCCTGGTGGGAAGGATGGGAAGAATATGTATGCTATTATTCTTTGGTAGAGTGTTCTATAGATGTCTGTTAGATCTAGTTGGTTTATAGTGTTAAGTAATCTATTTCTTTATCTTCTGTTTGGTTGTTTATCCATTATTGGGAGTAGGGTATTGAAGTCTTCAGCTACTATTGAAGAACTGTTTATTTCTACCATCAGTTCTGTCAGCTTTTGCTTCATATAGCTTGCATCTGTTAGTACATGTGAAAATTTTTATAGTTAATATATTTTCTTGCTGTATTGAGCCTTTTATTACTATAGAATGTCTTTCTTTTTCTCATAACTTCTTGTGATTTAATGTCTATTTTATCTGAAAATTCAATGTCGATTCATGACAAAAACTCTTACCAATGTGGATATGGAGATAACATATCACAACATAATAAAAGATTGATGACAAACCCACAGACAATATAACACTTAATGGTGAAAAGCTGAAAGCCTTCCCACTAAAATCTGGAATAAGACAAGGGTTCCCACTCTCACCTTTCCTATTAACATAGTATTGGAAGTCCTAGCCACAATAATCAGACAAGAGAAAGAAATAAATAGTATTCAAATTGGAAGGGAAGAGGTAAAATTTTAATTTATGCAGATGACATGCTACTATATATATAGAAAGTCCTAGAGAATCTACACAAAAACTATTAGAACTGATAAACTAATTCACCAAAGTAGCAGGGTATAAGATTAACATACAGAAATTGATTGCATTTCTTTAACAATAAAATATCAAAAAGGGAATGTAAAAAAAAATCCTTTTAGAATCCTCTTGCACTGTTGGTGGAAATATAAATTGATACATCTGCTATGGAAGACAGTATAGAGATTTCCTTAAAAAACTAGGAGTAAAACTACCATACAACCCAGCAATGCCACTTTAAGGCATATACCCTGAGGAAACCAAAATTGAAAAAGACACATGTACCCCAATGTTCATTGAAGCACTATTTACAATAGCTAGGAAATGGAAGCAACCTAGATGTCCATCAACAGATGAATGGATAAAGAAGCTGTGGTACATATATAAAATAGAATACTACTCAGCCATAAAAAGAAACACATTTGAGTCAGTTCTAATGAAGTGGATGAGCCTACAACCTATTATACAGAGTGAAGTAAGTCAGAAATAGAAAAACAAATACCACATATTAACATATACATATGGAATCTAGAAAGATGGTACTGATGAACCTATTTGCAGGACAGCAATGGAGATGCAGACACAGAGAGCAGACTTATGGACACAGGTACAGGGAAGGAAGGAGAGGGCCATATGAATGGAGAGAGTAGCATGGAAGCATATGCACTACAGTATGTAAAATAGATAACCAATGGAAATTTGCTGTATGACTCAGCAAACTCAAGCTAAGGCTCTGTAACAAGCTAGAGGGGTGGGAAAAAGTGGGGGGGGGAGAAAGGAGGTTCAAGAGGGAGGGGACATATGTATGTGCAGCATGAATGCTAAGTTGCTTCAGTCGTGTCTGACTCTTTGTGACCCTATGGGACCCATCAGGCTCCTCTGTCCATGGGATTCTGCAATCAAGAATACTGGAGTGGGTTGCCGTGCCCTCCTCCCAATCCAGGGATCAAACCCACTTCTCTTATGTCTCCTGCACTGGCAAGTAGGTTCTTTACCACTAGCGCCACCTGGGAAGCCTAGACATATGTATGTGCTATGCTGTGCTTAGTCACTCAGTCGTGTCTGACTCTGCCACCCCACGAACTGTAGTCCACCAGGCTCCTCTGTCCATGGGGATTCTCCAGGCAGGCAAGAATACTGGAGTATGTTGCCATGCCCTCCTCCAGGGAATCTTCCCAACCCAGGAACTGAACCCAGGTCTCCAGCATTGCAGGCAGATTCTTTACCATCTGAGCTACCAGGGAAGCCTGGGCATATGTATACCTATGGCTAATTCATGTTGATGTGTGGCAGAAACCAAAGCAATATTGTAAAGCAATTATCTTTCAATTAAAAATAAATAAATATGGTGCACTGGGATGACCCTGAGGGATGGGATTGGGAAGGTGATGGAAAGGGGATTCAGGATGGGGGACACATGTACACTCATGACTGATACATGTCCATGTATGGCAAAACCACTACAGTATTGTAAAGTAATTCAGTTCAGTCCCTCAGTCATGTCCGACTCTTTGCAACCCCGTGAATTGCAGCACGCCAGGCCTCCCTGTCCATCACCAACTCCCGGAGTTCACTCAGACTCACGTCCAACAAGTCAGTGATGCCATCCAGCCATCTCATCCTCTGTCATACCCTTCTCCTCCTGCCCCCAATCCCTCCCAGCATCAGGGTCTTTTCCAGTGAGTCAGCTCTTCGCATAAGGTGGCCAGACTACTGGAGTTTCAGCTTTAGCATCATTCCTTCCAAAGAAATCCCAGGACTGATCTCCTTCAGAATGGACTGGTTGGATCTCCTTACAGTCCAAGGGACTCTCAAGAGTATTCTCCAACACCACAGTTCAAAAGCATCAATTCTTTGGCGCTCAGCCTACTTCACAGTCCAACTCTCACATCCATACATGACCACTGGAAAACCCATAGTCTTGATTAGACGGACTTTGTTGGCAAAGTAATGTCTATGCTTTTGAATATGCTATCTAGGTTGGTCATAACTTTTCTTCCAAGAAGTAAGCATCTTTTAATTTCATGGCTGCAATCACCATCTGCAGTGATTTTGGAGCCCAAAAAAATAAAGTCTGACACTGTTTCCACTGTTTCCTCATCTATTTCCCATGAAGTGATGTGACCGGATGCCATGATCTTCGTTTTCTGAATGTTGAGCTTTAAGCCAACTTTTTCATTCTCCTCTTTCACTTTCATCAAGAGGCTTTTTAGTTCCTCTTCACTTTCTGCCATAAGGGTGGTCTCATCTGCATATCTGAGGTTATTGATATTTCTATTGGCGATTTTGATTCCAGCTTGTGCTTCTTCCAGCCCAGCGTTTCTCGTGATGTACTCTGCATATAAGTTAAATAAGCAGGATGACAATATACAGCCTTGATGTACTCCTTTTCCTATTTGGAACCAGTCTGTTGTTCCATGTCCAGTTCTAACTGTTGCTTCCTGGCCTGCATACAGATTTCTCAAGAAGCAGGTCAGGTGGTCTGGTATTCCCATCTCTTTCAGAATTTTCCACAGTTTATTGTGATCCACACAGTCAAAGGCTTTGGCATAGTCAATAAAGCAGAAATAGATGTTTTTCTGGAACTCTCATGCTTTTTCGATGATCCAGCAGATGTTGGCAATTTGATCTCTGGTTCCTCTGCCTTTTCTAACACCAGCTTGAACATCTGGAATTTCACGGTTCATGTACTGCTGAAGCCTGGCTTGGAGAATTTTGAGCATTGCTTTATTAGCATGTGCTGCTGCTGCTGCTGCTGCTAAGTTGCTTCAGTCATGTCCGACTCTGTGAGACCCCATAGACGGAAGCCCACCAGGCTCCCCTATCCCTGGGATTCTCCAGGCAAGAACACTGGAATGGGTTGCCATTTCCTTCTCCAGTGCATGAAAGTGAAAAGTGAAAGGGAAGTTGCTCAGTCGTGTCCGACTCTTAGCGACCCCATGGACTACAGCCTACCAGGCTCCTGCATCCATGGGATTTCCAGGCAAGAGTACTGGAGTGGGGTGCCATTGCCATGTGAGATGAGTGCAATTGTGCAGTAGTTTGAGTATTCTTTGGCATTGCCTTTCTTTGGGATTGGAATGAAAACTGACCTTTTCCCGTCCTGTGGCCACTTCTGAGTTTTCCAAATTTGTTGGCATATTGAGTGTAGCACTTTCACAGAATCAACTTTCAGGATTTGAAATAGCTCAACTGGAATTCCATTGCCTCCACTAGCTTTGTTCATAGTGATGCTTTCTGAGGCCCACTTGACTTCACATTCCAAGATGTCTGGCTCTAGGTGAGTGATCACACCATTGTGATTATCCTTGAATATCTTTTTTATACAGTTCTTCTGTGTACTCTTGCCACCCCTTCTTAATAACTTCTGCTTCTGTTAGGTCCAGACCATTTCTGTCCTTTATCGAGCCCATCTTTACATGAAATGTTCCCTTGGTATCTCTAATTTTCTTGAAGAGATCTCTAGTCTTTCCCATTCTATTCTTTTCCTCTATTTCTTTGCATTGATTGCTGAAGAAGGCTTTCTTATCTCTTCTTGCTATTCTTTGGAATTCTGCATTCAGATGCTTATATCTTTCCTTTTCTCCTTTGCTTTTCACTTCTCTTCTTTCACAGCTATTTGTAAGGCCTCCCCAGACAGCCATTTTGCTTTTTTGCATTTCTTTTCCACAGGGATGGTCTTGATCCCTGTCTCCTGCACAATGTCATGAACCTCATTCCATAGTTCATCAGGCACTCTATCAGATCTAGTCCCTTAAATCTATTTCTCACTTCCACTGTATAATCATGAAGGATTTGATTTAGGTCATACCTGAATGGTCTAGTGGTTTTCCCTACTTTCTTTAAATTGTCTGAATTTGGCAATAAGGAGTTCATGATCTGAGCCACAGTCAGTTCCTGGTTGTTTTTGTTGACTGCATAGAGCTTCTCCATCTTTGGCTGCAAAGAATATAATCAATCTGATTTCGGTGTTGACCATCTGGTGATGTCCATGTGTAGAGTCTTCTCTTGTGTTGTTGGAAGACAGTGTTTGCTATGACCAGTGCATTTTCTTGGCAAAACTCTGTTAGTCTTTGCCCTGCTTCATTCCATATTCCAAGACCAAATTTGCCTCTTACTCCAGGTGTTTCTTGACTTCCTACATTTGCATTCCAGTCCCCTATAATGAAAAGGACATCTTCTTTGGGTGTTAGTTCTAAAAAGTCTTGTAGGTCTTCATAGAACCATTCAACTTCAGCTTCCTCAGTGTTACTGATTAGGGCATAGACTTGGATAACTGTGATATTGAATGGTTTGCCTTGGAAATGAACAGAGATCATTCTGTCATTTTTGAGACTGCATCCAAGTACTGCATTTCAGACTTTTCTAGACCATGATGGCTACTCCATTTCTTCTGAGGGATTCCTGCCCACAGTAGTAGATATAATGGTCATCTGAGTTAAATTCACGCATTCCAGTCCATTTTAGTTCACTGATTCCTAGAATGTTGACGTTCACTCTTGCCATCTCTTGTTTGACCACTTCCAATTTGCCCTGATTCATGGACCTGACATTCCAGGTTCCTAAGCAATATTACTCTTTACAGCATCGGACCTTGCTTCTATCACCAGTCACATCCACAACTGGGTATTATTTTTGTTTGGCTCCATCCCTTCATTCTTTCTGGAGTTATTTCTCCACTGATCTTCAGTAGCATATTGAGCACCTACTGACCTGGGGAGTTCCTCTTTCCGTATCTTATCATTTTGCCTTTTCATACTGTTCCTGGGGTTCTCAAGGCAAGAATACTGAAGTGGTTTGCCATTCCCTTCTCCAGTAGACCACATTCTGTCTGACCTCTCCACCATGACCAGCCCATCATGGGTGTCCCCACAGGCATGGCTTAGTTTCACTGAGTTAGATAAGGCTGTGGTCCTAGTGTAATTAGATTGACTAGTTTTCTGTGAGTATGGTTTCAGTGCGTCTGCCCTCTGATGCCCTCTTGCAACACCTACCATCTTACTTGGGTTTCTCTTACCTTGAACGTGGAGTATCTCTTCACGGCTGCTCCACCAAAGTGCATCCGCTGCTCCTTACCTTTGATGAGAGCTATCTCCTCACTGCCATCCCTCCTGACCTTGAATGTGGAATAGCTCCTCTAGGCCCTCCTGCACCTGTGCAGCCACCGCTTCTTGGATGTGGGGTAGCTCCTCCTGGCCGCCACCCCTGGCCTCAGCCATGGGATAGCTCCTCTCGGCTGCTCCTGCGCTGTCACAGCCTGGCACTCTTGGCCACCACCCCTGACCTCCGATGTGGGGTAGCTCCTTTCGGCCTCCAGTTAAAATAAATAAATAAAAGAAATTTAGCAAGTAATAGAATAAGTGATGTTATACTTTTAATTGAATTAAACATTTGTTAATTTCCAAAACCAATACCTTTTTAAATTGTTCCCCCCAAAATAAAATACTTAGGAATAACTGTTTCCAAGGAGGTGAAAGATTTATATGCTGAGAAATATAAGACATTAATACAAGAAATTGAAGATGATTCAAAGAAATGAAGATGTCCATGCTCTTGGGTTAGAAGAAGTAAGATAGTTAAAATGGACATACTACCCAAAGCAATCTACAGATTTAATGTGATCCCTATCAAATTACCCATGGCATTTTTCACAGAACTAGAACAAATGATCCAAAATTTACATGGAACCAAATCAGGAAAGCAATCCTGAAGAAAAAGAATAAAACAGGAGGCATAACCCTCCCAGACTTCCAACAATACTACAAAGCTACAGTAATTAAAACAGTGTGACAGGGACTTCCCTGGTGGTTCAGTAGTTAAGACTTTGAGTTCCAATCCAGGAGGTGCAGCTTTGATCCCTGATCGAGGAGCTAAGGCCCTATATGCCAGGCGGTCAAAAAACCAAAACATAAAACAAGAGGAATATTGTAACAAATTTGATAAAGACTTTTAAAATTATCTACATCAAAAAAAAAAAAAAAAAAACCTTGAAAGGAAGGAAAAACAGTGTGATGTTGGCATAAAAACAGACATTATGGATTAATGGAACAGAACAGAATCCAGAAACTGTAGGTGTGTAGCCCACACACCTACAGTAAATTATCTTCAACAAAAGAAGCAAAAATATACAATTGGAAAAAGAAAGTCTCTTCAGCAAGTGGTGCTGGGAAAGTTGGACAGATATCTGCATGTAAACCAATGGAGTTAACACCCTCTCACCATACACAAAATAAACTCAAAATGGTTTAAAGACTTAAACATAAGACAGGACACCATAAAACTAACAGAGATCATAAGCCAAACATTATCTGACATAATATGTGCTAATGTTTCCTTAGGTCAGTTTCCCAAGGCAATAGGAAAAAAAAAAAAATAGAAGAAATTTTAAAAAAATAAACAAATCAGACCTAATCAAATTTGCAAGCTTTTGCACAGCAAAGGAAACCATAAACAAAACAAAAAGAATGGGAGAAAATATTTGCAATTAATCTGCCTGACAAGGGTTTAATTTCCAAACTATACAAACAGCTCATACAACTCAACAAGAGCAACAAAAAAGACCCAACCAAAAAATGGGTAGAAAACCTAAATAGACATTTCTCCAAACAAGAAATACAGAGGCCAATAGGCACATGAAAAGATGGTCAATGTCATTAATTATTAGAGAAATGCAAATCAAAACTGCAATCAGGTACCACTTCACATCAGTCAAAATGGCCATCATTAAAAACTCTACAAGGAATTCCTTGGTGGACCAGTGACTTAAGATTCCACACTCTCACTGCAAGGGTCCTGAGTTCAATCCCTGGTCAGGGAACTAAGATCCCATAGATTGTACAGCACAGCCAAATAAATAAAAATGAGAACTCTACAAATAACAAATGCTGGAGAGGATACGGGAAAAAAGGGAACCCTCCTACACTGTTGGTGGGAATGTAAGTTGGTACAGCCACTGTGGTAAATAGTATGGAGGTTCCTCAGAAAACAAAAAACAGAATTACCATGTCATCCAGCTATCTTACTCCTCCTCACACAAAACTGTAAGTCAAAAAGATGCACGCAGCCAGATGTTCATAGCAGCACTATTCAGAAAACATGGAAAGACCTAAATGTCCATCAACAGATGAATGGATGAAGAAGATGTGGTACACACATACAGTGGACTACTACTCAATCATAAAAAAGAATAAACTAGGGGCTTTCCTTGTGGTTCAGTGGTAACGAATATGCCTGCCAATGCAGGAGACCTGTGTTCAATCCCTGATCTGGGAAGAAGCCACATACCACAGGGCAATTAATCCTGCACTCTGGAGCCTGAGAGCTGCAGCTGCTGAAGCCTGTGTACCCCAGAGCCCGTGCTCCGCAAGAGAAGCCGCCATGATGAGAAGCCCACGCACAGCTAGGGAGAAGCCTTTCCAGCAATACAGACGCAGCCAAACAGTTATTCTATCCTGTAACTCAATTCCAGAAAAATAAGTGACCCCATCAAAAACTAGGCCAAAGAACTAAACAGACATTTCTCCAAAGAAGACATACAAATGGCTAACAAACACATGAAAAGGTGCTCAACATCAGTCATTATCAGAGAAATGCAAATCAAAACCACAATGAGGTACCATCTCACGCCAGTCAGAATGGCTGCCATCAAAAAGTCCACAAACAAGACATGCTGGAGAGGGTGCAGAGAAAAAGGAACCCTCTTACACTGTTGGTGGGAATGCAAACTAGTATAGCCACTATGGAGAACAGTGTGGAGATTCCTTTAAAAGCTGGAAATAGAACTCCCATTGCTAAGTCACTTCAGTCGTGTCCGACTCTGTGCGACCCCATAGATGGCAGCCCACCAGGCTCCCCCGTCCCTGGGATTCTCCAGGCAAGAACACTGGAGTGGGTTGCCACTTCCTTCTCCAATGCATGAAAGCGAAAGGTGAAAGTTGAAGTCACTCAGTCATGTCCGACTTAGCAACCCCATGAACTGCAGCCTACCAGGCTCCTCTATCCATGGGATTTTCCAGGCAAGAGTACTGGAATGGGGTGCCATTGCCTTCTCTGAGAACTCCCATATGACCCAGCAATCCTGCTGCTGGGCATACACACCAAGGAAACCAGAATTGAAAGAGACACATGTACCCCAATGGTCATCACAGCACTGTTTACAATAGCCAGGACACAGAAGCAACCCAGATGTCCATCAGCAGATGAATGGATAAGAAAGCTGTGGTACATATACACAATGAAATATTACTCAGCTACTAAAAAGAATGCATTTGAATCAGTTCTAATGAGGTGGGTGAAACTGGAGCCTATTATACAGAGTGAAGTAAGTCAGAAAGAAAAATACCAATACAGTATATTAACGCATATTTATGGAATTTAGAAAGATGGTAATAATGACCCTATATGCAAGACACCAAAAGAGACACAGATGTAAAGAACAGACTGTTGGACTCTGTGGGAGAAGGCAAGGGTGGGATGATTTGAGAGAATAGCATTGAAACATGTATATTATCCTATGTGAAATAGATTACCAGTCCAGGTTCGATGCATGAGACAGGGTGCTCAGGGCTGGTGCACTGAGATGACCCTGAGGGATGGGATGGAAAGGGAGGTGGGAGGGAGGGTCAGGATGGGGAACAAGAAATGCTGTACACCCATGGCTGATTCATGTGAATGTATGGCCAAAACCACCACAATATTATAAAGTAATTAGCCTCCAATTAAAATAAAATATATATATAAATTAATAGTTTTTTAAATAAAGAATAAAAAAGAATAAAATAATGCCATTTGCATCATGGGTGTGACTAGAGATTATCACACTAAGTGAGGTAAGTCAGAAAGAAAGACAAATACTATATGATATTGCTTGTATGTAGTATCTAAAATATGGCACAGATGAACCTATATACAAAACAATAACAGACTCATGGACATAGAGAATGCATTTATGGTTGCCAAGCAGGGAGGTTGGGAGGGGTGCAGTGGGAGGTTCAGGTTAGCAGATGTAAGCTTGTATGCATAGAATGGATTAACAACAAGGTCTTACTATATAGCACAGAGAACTATATTCAATATCCTAGGATGAACCATAATGGAGAAGAATATTTTTTAAAAGAATATGTGTGTGTGTGTGTGTGTGTGTGTGTGTGTGTGTTTAGAAGAATCAGTTTGCCATACAGCAGAAATTAACATAAAAAAAGAAAAAATCATTGAAGAAAAGCATACTGAACTAAAAAACAACTTGAAATCATATATTGAAAGAATGTACTGAGCACCCTGGAAAAGGTACCCAGAATGACTGACTCCAAGGCATATACTAACAAAATAATGAGAACTTAAAGAAAAAAATGAATTAAAAATATAAGCTCAATAATAAAAGTTTTAGGAGTCTCTTTCATCTAGAAATTTAAAAATTATGCCGGCAGACTCATCCGAGGGGCTGGGGTTGGGGGTGCCATCAAGTGAGTGCCTCATGGGCTCCTGCCTGTTCTTGGCTTGAGTCCTACACACTCAATCCACAGTGCTCTCTCCCTGTGCAGAGTAAGGCAACCAGCACAAAATCCCCCCTTGGTATGTCCCATTATGTGTACTCATGTGTGTTTTTCCTAACAATGGAGGAGAGTGAGGGCCTGTAACAGGACAACCCAATTCTTTTTTTTTTTTAATTGGAGGCTAATTACTTTATAATATTGTGGTGGTTTTTGCCATACACTGACATGAATCAGCCCTGAGTGTACATATGTACTCCCATAACACCCTGAATGTGCCTCATCTTGTCTGATCTCAGAAGCTAAGCAGGGTCAGGCCTGGTTAGTAGTTGGATGGGAGGACAACCCAATTCTTGATCTCAATGATAAAATTATACATGAGAATACACTGCACTCTTAGGTGGTAAGAAATGGAACATTAGGTGAGGACTCTGTTTTCTGTTGGATAACCATAACCACAGGCAGCAGTAAACCAGAGGTAAAGCTGTTAGACACCATTTGTGTTAAGATCTGATGTGCCCCTCCAGCACTGAGAGAAAGAAGAGTTTCTCTCACTAATGGATGAAGTTCCATTATTAGACATTCATTCCTTTGGCTTAAACTTTATCCTTAGCACTTTGGAAATATTTAAAGCACTTGGCTGTTTTGATGGAAATTCTCAGGATCCTTTCAAGCTGCCTACTAAGCAGGAAAACTAAAGCATAATTGTCCCCATACTTCCTTAAAGCTACTGTCTTAGGGCCATTATTTTTTTCCAATTACGTTTCTCATGTGTGAAATGAAAGACAGAATTGGACAGATCTGTATTTCTGCACTTCTGTTTTTTGCTGGTGAACAGTCAAGACACCAGATATTCGACAGCAGCATTCCAGGGCCAAACATTTCATGGCTGTTGAAAGGTGAGTGAAAGTCACTCAGTCGTATCCGACTCTTTGCGACCCCATGGACTATACAGTCCATAGAATTCTCCAGGCCAGAGCACTGGAGTGGGTAGCCTTTCCCTTCTCCAAGGTAGCTGTGGCAACACCAGGGACAGTGTCCTGATCCCTGGATCTCAGGCTTCATGGGATTTTCTTCCTGTCTACAGTTCAAGTGTGCAGACGTCTGAGTCGCCATCTTTTGGCTATGGTGACAGTAGCAGCTTCCAGAACTGCACACATTATTTGTTAACACCTAGTTCCCTGTATGAAATTCCTTTCTGTTAAAATACCTAAAGTAGCTTCTATTTTGAAAACTGAATTGGGAATGTCACATGTGAATAAGCAGCTTAGTGGAACATAGATAAAGGATTGTGGGGCAATAAACCTCCTAGTAAGGGTATGAGCTTCAAAACTTGAGAAAACAAACCTCACGGAAAACCAGTCCCATTGAAAATTGGACTGAAGGATGCCTTCCCTGAAAATGGCTTCTCTTAGAAGAACTCACCAGTAAGTCAGGCTGGGTTCTCCATAAAAAATAAAATAATCAGTTATAATCCGTGTCTCTCAACTAACCTCCAAGTAAATCTCATTGCCACCACAGTATCCCTCATTTGTTCTTTGTTCTTCTATGTCCACCTCCTTCACTCCCCTTCTCATTTCAGCAAAATTAAAGAATAAGACTGAAGTGTTCCTCACAACTATTTTCATTAGATGCTGCTATTTTCTAGACTTAGGAACAAGTCATCAGTAGAATGACTTACAGAATATGATCTATATATGATCTGATATCTATATATGATCAAAATTTACCCAGTACCTCTTAAGACTGTAGAAAAGTCAGATTAATGGAAGAGGGCTTGTTGAAACATTTAATGCTGAAGTACACCAGAGAGGTAAGAATAACTTTTCTAACAACCTCCACCTCATTCTGCTGTCACCTGCAGGACCTGAAATCTATCTTCCTATAGAGAGAGCAGAAAGGATTTCACAGCCTAATTTTGGCCCAGTGAAAACTCCTTAACTTCTGAGGCAAAAGAAACAAGTTGTCCCAGATTGACCACAAGGCAAAGCAGGAAAAGAAAAAAACAACAATTCTCTAACCTGTGATCTCTGAGCCTTTGGGATCTTCTATGAACCCATTCTTCACATTCTTATTTCAACTTATCTTCTTCTTTCTTATTTTAACACACGGGAGGTTTGCTGTGGATGGCACTTATTGGTGCTGGAGAGAAGTTAGGCAATGATTTTGTAAGTGTGTGTGACTACTGCTTACTGCTTAAAGTATGCTGAGGACAACTGACCCAGGGCTGGTGTTTCCAAAGGACATATAAAATCCTTTTGGTTGATGCCAAAAAGTGACTTTGAATTACAGAAATCAATACGAGACTGACATCTGAAAGTTAGCTGATATCACACCAGCTACAAGGATATTTGCCTGGAAAGAGAAACAGTTTCTACTCATGTCCTCAGAGCGCTATTATCCAGGGACACAGCCTGAATCACTGAGTCTCTTCCACGTCACAGACTTTGTCTTCACTATGACTGTGGCTCCTGAGAGAAACTACAAAACACCCACTTGTCAGGTGTCCCCTGCCTGATGACCTCCATTAAACCAGGTAAGACTGAGAAGAAGAGACCAAAAAAAAAAAAAAAAAAGATAGCCTCTGGAAGACTGAAACAGGCATCACAACAATTCATTATTGCCATCCTGATCACTACTAAGTTCTCACTTAGTGTCTGTAGGCTCTTCACTCACACCCAGCTCTAACTTGCTTGTCTGTTGTTGCAAAAGATCAGAAGGAGGATTCTGAGAAGGTGGCTGAGTAGGCGGTACCAGGTCTCTGTCTCCCCACGGTGCCAACAATTGTGCTGGTAAACCTGTCTAATGTAATTACTTTGGAACTCTGGAGTCTGTTGAAGGCTTGCAACTTCAAAGGGAAGACTTGGACTGAAAACTGCAGTTTATGTTAGCCAATTACCTCATCAGCAAGTCACAGCCCACCAATCTACCATCCCCAATCTATGTGGCAGTCAGCTATGCATGTGTTCCTGAAGTAGGCTGCAAACAGCTTATGGGAGCCAGAGTAGACCAAAAGGACCCTGTTCTGCAAATAGCAGGGAACTGTGCTCTGATTGCTGATCACTGGTTTTTATCACAGAGGTTGAGACAAGGAGGAGGATCTGAGGGGCATTGTTGCACCTCCTCTCATCCTTGCAAGCCTTTCTCCTCTGCCTGTTGTGACGTCCAAGGGACTTAAAGAGCCAGCACGCATTTTCTCTCCTGTTCAGTTTTCTCTTTTTCCTATAAGAAAACAGATTAAAAACTAAGCTACTCAAAACGACTGCATATACAAGGGAAATTATAAAGTGACCACACAGACACAGGGGGAAAATTCAGAAGAGATCTGAAGAGACTTTAAATTTACACAGTGGGTTGATTCTCAGCAAAAAACCCCAACATCTTGAGGCACAAAATGTAGAAAGACATGATTTTTTTACATCAACCAACTGAAAAGGATGGGGATAGAGATGTAATGTAATGGAGCTAAAGGTTTTTTTTGTGTGTGTTTATATTTTTAAAAAAAATTGGCCATGCTGCACAGCATACAGGATCTTAGTTCACTGACCACGAATGGAACCTGTGCTCCCTGCAGTAGAGGTGTGGAGTCTCAACCACTGGACCACAAGGGAAGTCCCTGGAGCTGAGTTTTTTGCAAGTTATTGAAGTTTAGCAGGTATAGATTGAAATTAGAGTGTATAACTTTAGGGCATTAAATGTGATCCCTATGCCAGTGACAAGGAAAATAGCTATAGAATTACAAAAGGGAAATGAGAAATGTATTTAAGCATATATTACAAAAAATCAACTGAACACAAAAACAGGCAGTAATGCAGGACATGAGGGACAGAAAAGCCACTAGGCATTTAGAAAACAAATGGCAGAATGGAGGTTTAATTAAACATAAGTGAATTAAGCTCTCTGGCTAAAAGACAAAGATCAGCAAAATGGATAAAAACACATGGTTAACCTATATGTTCCAAAGAATCCCTTTTGATCCAAAGACACAAATGTATCAAAATTAAAAGGATTAGAAAAAAGATACTCTATGCAAATAGCAACCAAAAGAGAGCAAAACTGGCTATACTAATATCAGAAAAAATAGACTTTATTTTTATTGAAATATAGTTGATTTACAATGTGTTAATTTCTGCTGCACAGCAAAGTGATTCTGTTTATATATATATATATATTCTTTTTTAAAAATATTCGTTTCCATTATGGTTTATCATAGTATATTGAATATAGTTCTCTGTGCTATACATTAGCATCTTATTGTGTATCTATTCTGTATATAAAAGCATACGTCTGCTAACCTCAATCGCCTACTCCATCCCTCCCTCCATTCCCTCTGAGTTTCTGTTTCATAGATAGTTTCATTTGTGTCGTATTTAGATTCCATATATAAATGATGTCAAATGGTATTCATCTTTTTCTTTCTGACCCGCTCAGTATGATAACCTCTAGTTGCATCCATGTTGCTTGCTGAAAATGGCATTATTTCATTCTTTTTATGGGTGGGTAAAATTCCACTGTATTTATACATAACACATATTCTTTATTAATTCATCAGTTGATGGACATTTAGTTTGTTTCCATGTCTTGACTATTTTGAATAGTGCTGCTATGAATATAAGGGTGCATGTATCTTTCTGAATGGTAGTTTTGTCCAGGTATATGCCCAGGAGTGGAACTGCTGGATCACGTAGTAATTCTATTTTCAATTTTCTGAGGAACCTCCATACTGTTTTCACAGTGGCTATACAAACATACATTTACACCAACAGTGTAGAAGGGTTCCCTTTTCTTCATATCCTCTTCAGCATTTATGATCTGTAGACTTTTTAATGATGGCCATTCTGACCAGTGTGAAGTGGTACGTCTTTGTGGTTTGATTTGTATTTCTTTAATAATTAGTGATGGTGAGCAACTTTTCATGTGCCTATTCGCCATCTTTGTTTCTCTTGAGAAATGTCTATTTAGGTCTTCTGTTCATTTTTCAATTGCATTGTTTCATTATTTTATATTAATAGTATTTGATCTGTCCTCTTTGGTTGCTTTAGCTTTCTTCAAGAATTTATACTCACACATTGCAGACATTTAATGTCACTTTCTCTTAAATCCTTTTTAATTTCTTTCATGTTTTTAAGTTAAAATTTTCCTCCCTTTCATTCTATGTTTCTCTTTATGTTACTACCAATGCTATTTATTAACTGAGGTATTACTTTTACTTCATTCTTCATTTTTAAAGTGTTATTTTTTCCCCTACCTTTCCTGTTTTATAAGCTGCATTATCAAATATTCCTGTTTCATTTTTTCCAATAATATTATTTCTGGCTTGTTTTTTTATTATAATTTAAGTTGTTTTTGAACTGTGGTGTCGGAGAAGACTCTTGAGAGTCACTTAGACTGCAAGGAGATCCAACCAGTCCATCCTAAAGGAGATCAGTCTTGGGTGTTCATTGGAAGGACTGGTGCTGAAGCTGAAACTTCAATACTTTGGCCACCTCATGTGAAGAGTTGACTCATTGGAAAAGACCCTGACGCTGGGAGGGATTTGGGGCAGGAGGAGAAGGGGATGACAGAGGATGAAATGGCTGGATGACATCACCAACTCGATGGACATGAGTTTGGGTAAACTCCAAGAGTTGGTGATGGACATGGAGGCCTGGTGTGCTGTGATTCATGGGGTCGCAAAAAGTTGGACATGACTGAGCAACTGAACTGAACTGAAGTTGTTTTTTTAATAGATTTTCTCATTTTCTTAATTTCATTCATCTTGTTTATTTAAAATAGTCGATATAGTTTTCCTTTATTTGTGGACATGTCATTCTGGTTTGTTTTCATTGCTTGAAAGAATGTTACTCTGCTACTAATTTTCCTATTTTTCTGATAATAGTTTTGAGTAGGTTTGACTGCTTTTCTTTCCTGTTACTTATATATTAATGAGATGAGTTTTCCTCCCTAGAGGACTTCCCTGGTGGCTCAGAGATTAAAGTGTCTGCCTAGAATGCAGGAGACCAGGGTTCGATTCCTGGGTCGGGAAGGTCCCCTGGAGAAGGAAATGGCAACCCACTCCAGTATTCTTGCCTGGAGAATCCCATGGAGGGAGGAGCCTGGTAGGCTACAGTTCATGGGGTCGTCGGACACGACTGAGCGACTTCACCTCCTCCCTAGAAAGGAAGACGGTCAGTGTAGGTTTCCTAGCTTCAGGATTCTGGAGCTCCCTCTTCTGTCATTTATTTGAATTGTTTTTTAAAAAAAAAAAAACAACCCGCTGTGCTTTGTGAAGTGGGCTGTCTCCTTTCCCCTTTCCTTTCTTGTGCCCCTATTGTTCATGCTCAACATGAGAGCTCTGTCCTAGAAGTGAGACTTGAGTCCAGCACTGAGGTCACTCCAGCACACTCTGATTTAACGAGGTCCCCTTACACTCACCTGCAACCGTAGTCTACAAAGTGTCTCCCAGTTTGGACTGATGTTCTCTGGGAAATATATGTGCAACGCATATGAAGACAAAGAATTTCTAGTAATACCTAAATCATACATATCAATATGGAAAAGAAAACTACCCATATGTGCCAAGGTTAAAAACAGGCAATCTATAGATGAGAAAACCTGAATGTCAAATAAACATGAAAGGGTGCTTCATGTCACTAGCAATTGAAAGTGCTAATAAAAACATGAAAATAGAGTTTCATCTGATTCAGTGTTGAAGGCATGACAATAAGCTAATATAATAATGACCCCCCCCCCAAAAAAATTCAAATCTCAGATTCTGTTCAAGAACAACCATCACCTTGTGGGTATTCTTAAAAAAGAAAGTCAGGAAAAAACATCTGATAAGAAGAGAAAATTACATCTCTGTTGCTCTCTCTCTGGTCTCTGGACCTTTGCTTATACTTCCCATATCCTAGAATATTCTCTATCCACCTCTTTATCTAGTTAATTCCTACTCATCTCTTAGGTCTTACATTAATTGTCATCAATTTTAAGAAAATATCTGACTCCCCATAGACTAACATAGATGCCCCTGTTATGTCAGTTTCTGGCATTTTATACTTTATCCACCATATAATTTTTCAAACATTATTGTGACAGTCAGTTTTATGTGTCACCTTGGCTAGGTTATAGTGCTGTTATTCAATCAAACCTAATTGAGGTGTTGCTGTGAAGACAGTTTATAGATTTGGTTCACATCTATAATTAGTTGACTTTATGTAAAAGAGATTATCTTCCATAATTACAGTACACCTGTTCCAAGTAGTTGAAAGGCTTTAAGAACAGGGTATCCTGAGGAATAAAATTCTGCCTGTGAACTACAGTGTCACCTTGAGAATGTCCAGCCTTCCTTTCTTTTTTTTAAATGTATTTTTTAATTGAAGGATAATTGCTTTACAGAATTTTGTTTGTTTCTGCCAAACATCAACATAAATTAGCCATAGGTATACTTATGTCTCCTCCCTCTTGAACCTCTCTCCCATCTCCCTCACCATCCCACCCCTCTAGGTTGTTACAGAGCCCCTGTTTGAGTTCCCTGAGACATACAGCAAATTCCCATTGGCTGTCTATTTTACATACGGTAATGTAAGTTTCCTTGTTACTCTCTCCACACATCTCACCTTCTCCTTCCTCCCTCTTCCCTGTGTCCCTAAGTCTGTTCTCTCTGTCTGTGTCTCCACTGCTTCCCTGCTAATAATTTCATCAGTATCATCTATCTAGATGTGTTAGTATATTATATTTATCTTTCCCTTCCTGACTTACTGTATAACAGGCTCTAGGTTCATCCACCTCATTAGAACTGATTCAAATGCCTTCCTTTCTTGACTTCCTTTCTCGCCCTAGGAATTTTGGACTTGACTAGCCAACCCTCCCAAGCTGTACAAGGCAATTCCTTAACATGAATCTTTCAACCTACCCTATCTCTCTCTATTTATATATATTATTTATGTATATACACAGACTATATAGCTTATACACACATATATAGTATATACACATACTATATATGTACATATACACATATATTCACACATTTATACACATACATTATATATACACACATATATATATTATAGATATATGTATTAATATGTATGTATCTCCTGCTAGTTCTGTTTCTCTTATGAAACACTACCTAGTACAATTACTATATCAAATTAAATAATTATCTTTCTTTCCCATCAAACTATAGAAGTGGTGTCTGTCTTATTTACTTTTATGTTTCTAGTGCCTAGAATGTGGTATATGCTCAAAATATTACTGAATGATTAAATGAGGCCCAACTAAAAAAATCTTCAAAACAGCATAGGGAACCCTCCTTAATACACTATAAAACTGAAGAAGGAAGGGGCTAAAAGACATCTATGTGTTTGTGAAAAGTCCTAACCAATCCCAAATAGTAACAGTTAAGTCTTTGGGGAAAATAGCCTTTTGGTAAGCCACTACAGTATTTTTCCAGTCTTCAAAGTTGTAGCAAACACTGAAAGAAAACTGATTCTAGGAGGCAGTCATTTCTGTACTAAAAATGAAGGTTGAGTCAAACACTACTGGTGTAGTTCAGAGGTAATAAACTTTAATATTTAAAGGAAATGTAAATATATCTATAGCCTATAAGCATGTGCTCTATAAGAGTCTTCCATTTTTAAATCCAGTGAAATAAGAAAATAGAGTTTCATCTGATTCAGCTCAAGAGATATTACAAAAACCCAATATGACAACAGCAAAAGAGTATGTCAGAATGTCGGCTGCTATTAAAGAACAGATATTACCTTTATTTGTAGATTGTTTTTTAAGCCAGAACAAAATCTGGTGACAGGGAGAATGACATCAAAACTTTTACCAAGTGCTAAAGATCGAAGTTTTAAAAAAGAAAAACTCCTCAACAGTGCTGTAAACCTATGTTTAAAAAAAAAAAAATACTGAAGGCTCATTACATCAGTATCAGCAGAGTATTGATAAAGACACTATTCCCAGGCCTCACTCTATGCCAACTGAATCTGAATCTGCAGGTGTCAGTTCTGAGCATTAAATAGTTACTAAGCTCCCAGATCCAACCAGTCCATTCTGAAGGAGATCAGTCCTGGGATTTCTTTGGAAGGAATGATGCTAAAGCTGAAACTCCAGTACTTTGGCCACCTCATGTGAAGAGTTGACTCACTGGAAAAGACCCTGATGCTGGGAGGGATTGGGGGCAGGAGGAGAAGGGGACCACAGAGGATGAGGTAGCTGGATGGCATCACGGACTCGATGGACGTGAGTCTGAGTGAACTTCGGGAGATGGTGAGGACAGGGAGGCCTGGAGTGCTGTGATTCATGGGGTCGCAAAGAGTCGGACACGACTGAGTGACTGAACTGAACTAAACTGAAGCTTCTCAAGTGATTCTGATACACAGCCAGTTTGGGGAACAAATTCTAAACTGTCAGTCTTCATAATATCTCACTAGTCAAATTCAGCTTTCTATAGGAAGCTTTCAATGATTTCTTTTACCTACTAGTAAAATGTCTATACTTCCTTTTACTAATTTTTTAATTAATTTATTTATTTTAATTGGAGGCTAATTACTTTACAATATTGTGTTGGGTTTTGCCATACTTTCACATGAATCAGCCATGGGTTGTACATGTGTCTCCCATCCTGACCCCCCTCCCACCTTCCTCCCCATCCCATCCCTCAGGGTTGTCCCAGTGCACCAGCTTTGAGTGCCCTGTCTCATGCATCAAACCTGGACTGGCGATCTGTTTCACATATGGTAATATACATGTCTCAATGCTATTCTCTCAAATCATCCCACCCTTGCCTTCTATCACCGAGTCCAAAAGTCTGTTTTTACATCTGTGTCTCTTTTGCTGTCTTGCATATAGGGTCATTGTTACAATCTTGCTAAATTCTATATATATGCATTAATATACTGTATTGGTGTTTTTCTTTCTCACTTACTTCACTCTGTATAATAGGCTCCAGTTTCATGAAGTCTTTCAGTCATGGCCGACTCTTTGCGACCCCATGGACTGTATTCCCCCAGGCTCCTCCATCCATGGGATTTTTTCAGGCAAGAATACTGGAGTGGGTTGCCATTTCCTTCTCCAGGGGATCTTCCTGACCCAGGGATCAAACTTGGGTCTCCCACACTGCAGGCAAACTCTTTACCATCTGAGCCACTGGGGAATCCCTAATATGGCATCTAATCAGAGTGTGTTACTTGTATTGTAGGACCATCAAATTGAGTTTGGAGAAGAATGGAGAAGAAGCAACACAATACTTTAGTTCTCTCCACATTGGATCTTTAGATTCTGCTTAGTTATATTAGTTCAATTATGCTCCCAAAACAATACATATATTAATATTCAAATGCAAATTTGTATGTAATCCCTAACCCTGGCTTGAAAGGTACAATTTTCAGGAAGGGACTCACAGCTCACTTAGATTGGTTGACTAAATATTTTCTTACTTGTAAGCCTGACATGTAATTCTTGACCCAAAGTTTTAAACAGTTTAATTAACAGTGAGAACCAGGACTTCCCTGGTGGTCCAGTGGTTAAGAACACACATTCCAATGCAGGGGACACGGGTTCAATCCCTGATCAGGAAACTAAGATCCCGCGTGCCATAGGGCAACTAAGCCCTGTGTGCCACAACTAGAGAAGCCTGGGTTCCACAGCGAAGGCCCAGAAGAGCCAATAAATAAATAATTAAGTAAAATAAATTATGATGCATCTATGTATGTAATCCTATACAGGCACAAAAAGAAAATAAATACCTAAATGTACTGACCTCATTTAATGTGAAAGATGAAAAATGCACAACTGTGTATAGGATGATCCTATTTGTGTTAAAATATATAATAGATACTTCATTTATATAGTTGTATAAAGAGAAACATTTCTGGAAGGAGAAATTAAGAAGAACTTGCTAACAATGACAACTTTTAGGGTAGAAGATTATGAAATTGAATTGGGAACAGTTTCCTTTTCCACATTCTCTGTACTTTTAAATCTTGAGTTTTATAATAAAAATACTTACAATGACTAAGAACAATACAGTTTTGCTAACAGTATCAGAATTACTTTTTGAGTTTTCTTTAAAGCGATTTCTTCCCTGAGGGGCGGGTGTAGGTGTTTGAAATACATTTGTCCTCCCTCAGTGATCATACAAGTGCATGACAGCCATCACTCATGGAGCCACTGACTCAGGCTCTAATGCGTTTAAGGACAGGCAGGCATGACTTTCATCTGAAATAGTAAGACTCTTAAAAGTAAGCTTTTGATCAAGTTCTATTTCACCACATGAATCTGAAGAACCATAAATACAAGAATAAAGTAGCCTCTACTTTTAAATTTGCCACAATATTGCTAAGTGTTCTCAGAGCCAACATGGTTACTTACTTCATTTTTCAACTTGCCTAAGAAATAAAATACATTAGCATAGAAACTGGAAGAATTACCCATGAGAGAGAGCAGTTATGACTCCACAGTCATCTACTTCATGGACATTACATGATTCTCAAACTAGTCCACTGGTGTATTGCTCAGGCTAAGAATAAAATAACTTTGATTATCTAAACACACATCACCTGGGAGTTAGGTTAGTTGGTGAGGGCGCTGGTAGGTACTGGGGAAGTTGGCAACAGAGAATGAAATTAGCCTCATATTTTCTGTGACTCAGATGGATATACCATAGATAATTTGGAATTTAATATTATCAGACCAAGCACCTCAGTATAGATTTGGTGTTTTCATGTTATTATAGTGTGATTCATGGTAGGAAAGTTTTGATTTAGAAATGTAACTAAACAATCACTGAAAATTTTTTCATGAAAAGTTAAAAAAATCTCAAACAATACAAACAAAATATAAAGAAAGTCACAGCCCTTGCTGAGACTATATTAATTCTCAAGATATTGAACTTATAGTCCAAGCTTCTTGGCTTTGTCCTCTGAACTCTCAGAGCATATTATTTGGTCAAGAAGTCTGTGTTGAAGTCCTCAGTGCCATACATTTTGCCTGACAGAGAGATGAAGGATGTCATTCTTGCCCTCTGAGCTTATGCTTACATCATTAGTATAGTTCATATCATATCATATCATGTTATGGGTCATGGTAACTATGTATCAAGGCAAGGTTCAGGTCTTATTAACATTTGTTCATCGTGTCTAGCACAATAATCAGTTTTAATTTCAGCAAAAAATTTTAAAAGTAATTTTCTACCCAAAATATGGTCAGAAGAATAATGACAAAAATGAGACTGGAAAAAAAGAATCAGGATTGTTGGATGAACAAGGCACCAACATTTCTTGATTGCCTATCATGTGCCAAACATCATTCTGGGGAACTTGTATATGATTCACTGTTTAATCTTCACCCAAATCCTGTAAGTCAGGAAGGAAACTAAGCCTTACAGAGGCTAATGACTTAATCCTTTTCAACCTGTCCTCCCACTAGAGACCAGTAACATAGTCTATTATTAATTGCTTTAAAAGGCTTCCATGGTTCTCCATTGTCCTTGAAATAATGGCCAAGACCCTTAACTAACCTTTCAAGACCTGGTGCATTTCTAAGTTTCCAGGTTCATTTCTTGTGTCTCTTTCTCCTGCTCTCTGCTCTTGGTATAACGCAATTCCAGTTCTTTGAGCACATACCACACCCTTTCTCTTATCCTGGCCTTCCCACAAGCTGTTCTTTCTACCTGGATTGCTTTTCCTTCCTCTATTCTCAAAAAATGTTGAATGAATGAAAGGATATTAGAGAAAGTAGGATCCTACACAAGGGAAAGAGGAGGAGTAGTAAAGGGATTAATCACAAAACTATGATAATACACGAGTTGAGGTTTAAGCTGGTCACAGGTTGCAGCACACGGAGCACCCAGATATTGGTTTCATCTCTTCACTAGCTCCTTTTCTTCCTTCAAGCCTCAGAGTTAGTGGCAATTCCTCTAGAATCCTTTTGTGGCCACCAAGATGTTTAAATCCCTCATGGTATGCCCTATAGCTCCATGCACTTCCCTTCTATAGTACTCGTCACATCAGACTAAAGCTGTTTGAAGGAAGGACCGTGACTTCCTTATTTACTTTTCTATACCTAGCCCACAACGTTGTAAACACCACTATTGATTACTCTCCATATATTTCTATATAACATTTCCCAATAAAATTAAGGAACGATCCTTGGAGATATAAGCAATTCTGGGACTGGGGCAGGGAAAATACAAGGTGAACCTGGAACATCTTGCAGTGCTAGACAGTAAGGAGATGTTCAAGTCTCTGAAATGTGGGGTGTACTTAGCGATTCTCATCTATCAGATAGACTATGAAAAGAGAAAATAGTAACTTTGTCACAGAAGAAACTTGGAAGATACCACTTTAACTGTGATCAAGTTAGCATCACCAGTAGTAAGTAGGACTCCCTGATCAGGGACTCCTATTATGATGCAATGAAAAAGGCACGTCTTGGTGTGGAAAAAGGAACCGTTCTGCACTATTGGTGAGAAAGTTAATTAGTGCAGCCACTATAGAGAACAGTATGTAGGTTCCTTAAAAAAATAAAAATAGAGTTACCATATGATCCAGCAATCCCACCCCTGGGCATACAGACAAAACTGTAATTCGAAAAGATATGTACTCCAGTGTTCATTGCAGCACTATTTACAACAGCCAAAACATGGAAGCAACATAAATGTCCCTCAACAGATGAATGGATAAAGAAGAAAGAAGATGTGGTGTGTGTGTGTGTGTGTATGAATATATATGGGAATATTAACCACCCATAAGAAAGAATGAAATAATGCCATTTGCAGCGACATGAGTAGACATAGAGACTATCATACCAGGTGAAGCAAGTCAGACAGAGACAAATAATCATGTGATGTTGCTAATATGTGGAATCTTAAAAGTGATACAAATGAATTTATTTACAAAACAGAAATAGATTCACAGATATAGAAAGCAAACTTATGGTTACCAAAGGGAAAGGGGGGACTGGGAGTGATAAATTAGGAGTTTGGGATTAACATCTACACACTACTATATATAAAATAAATAACAACATGAAACTACTGTATAGCATAGGGAACTATACTCAATATCATGCACTAACCTATAAGGGGAAAGAATCTGAAAAGGAACATATATATATATATATATATATATATATATATATATATATATATATATATATATATATATGAATCACTTTGCTGTACACCTGAAACTAACACAACATTGTAAGTAAACTGTACTTCAACTTTAAAAAGAAAAAAAGTCACCTCTATTCTGGGATATTTCTCTTCAAGATCCATAACCTTTATGTAATCATAACAAAATCACAGAAAATCTATATTGGGGGGTAGTATAAGAAATACTGACTAGTATTTTTGAGACATGACAATTAAAAGCACCAGGGGAGCAATGTCAGCAACATAGCAGCAGAAGATGTTCTTTCTCTCTAATCAACAAATTAGTCATCCCATGGCACCCCACTGCAGTACTCTTGCCTGGAGAGTCCCATGGATGGAGGAGCCTGGTGGGCTGCAGTCCATGGTGTCACTAAGAGTCGGACACGACTGAGCGACTTCACTTTCACTTTTCACTTTCATGCATTGGAGAAGGAAATGCAACCCACTCCAGTGTTCTTGCCTGGAGAATCCCAGGGACAGGGGAGCCTGGTGGGCTGCCGTCTATGGGGTCGCACAGAGTCGGACACAACTGAAGCGACTTAGCACACAAACTAAGGGCTTCCCTGGTTAGCTCAGACGGTAAAGAATCCACCCACAATACGGGAGACCTGGATTCGATCCCTGAGTTGGGAAGATCTCCTGGAGGAGGGCATGGCAACCCAGTATTCTTGCCTGGAGAATCCCCATGAACAGAGGAGCCTGGCAGGCTACAGTCAATGGTGTCACAAAGAGTCGGACATGACTGAATGACTAAGCACAGCACTAAATTACCTTGGTCAGTCTTTAGGCTCCTAGAACCTTACTCCAAGGGACCCAGGAGGAGTCTCATGCACCATTGCAGCTAGTAAGAAACTAACCTCCATATGGGCTGCAGAACAAGTGAGGCTAGTGAAACTGCCCAGATCCCTCTAGTGGCTATCAGGCAAAGATCAAGATAGTACTGACCAAGTAGGCATTCATATATGAGAGAGAATTTGGAGAAGTCTAGCCATCCTAAAGGGAAACTCAAGCACGCCATTGGAAGAAATATAGAAAAATACAAATTTGGTTGCCACAGAGGCAATAAGAGAAACATTCCTATTGCTGCCTCCTTGTCACTTGTTACAGTGAGTATTGGAACTTCAAAACTTTAAAAGTATTCAAAAGGGAAAAGATCAATAAATAGAAAACTTCTGTATAAGAACCAACTAATCACAACTGATTAACTAATTAACTAACTGATTAGTCAAACTAACTGATTAGTTAGTTAGTGAAAATAAAAACAGCAGGGAAAGTATTTGTCTCAAATGTTTGAGAAATGAATTATTACATATAAGATATAAAAAGTTTATCCTAATGTATATAAATAGCCTGGATGCCCAGTTAATGGCAAATGATATAAACAGAACAAAATGTAAACAAATGAGGGAAAATGTTCAGATGGCATAAAATTCAAATTAAACATCAAATTATGTTTTTATACCAATTAACTTGGCAAAGAAAATGCAATAATATTAGTGCCAGAGTTTATAGTGAAATTGATAAAATAACTTTGACAGTGGATATAAAGTAGGAACATAGAAGGATGTACTGAGAATCATAAAAATATTTACATCATTTGACCCAGTAATTTGATTCATTGTAATTTAAATTGAGGGGATATTTTTAAAGAATAGTAAACCCCTGTGTATGACACTTCATTGTAGCATTCTCTAAAAGAGCAGATATGGAGAACGACCTAAATATTCAACAATAGGAACAGGGAGAACAGTGAAGTATGTGACAATACATTAACTGGATGGAATACTCTACCTCTTTCACAATAATAATTATGAACAATGTGAGATACACCAAAGTGAGGGTGGTTCAGGGTGTCCGACTCTTTGCAACCCCATTGTAGCCCATCTGCCAGGCTTCTCTGTCCATGGGGATTCTCCAGGCAAGAATACTGGGGTGGGTAGCCATTCCCTTCTCCAGGTGATCTCCTCAACCAAGGGATTGAACCCAGGTCTCCTGCATTGCAGGCAGATTCTTTACTAGCTGAGTTACCAGGGAAAACCCTGAATACAGCAAGAAGTTTTTCAAAACACTGTTTCATAAAACAAAATATCCAATTATGTAGATGTTTTGATTATAACTCCCTGGGTTGGGAAGATCCTTTCCAAGTGGGAAAAGGAAACCCACTAGGGTATTCTTGCCTGGGAAATCCCATGGACAGAGGAATCTACTGGGCTATACAGTCTATGGGGTCACAAAAGAGTCGGAGTTGACTTAGAGACTAAACAATTGACTATATGTAAAATATGGGCTTCCCAGGTGGCGCCAGTGGTAAAAACCTGCCTGCCAATGCAGGAGATGTAAGAGACTCAAGTTTGATCCCTGAGTTGTGAAGATCCCCTGGAGGAGGGGCAACCTACTCCAGTAATTTTGCCTGGAGAATCCCATGGACAGAGGAGTCTGGCGGGCTATAGTCCATAAGGGCGCACAGAGGCGGACACAACTGAAGTGACTTCACAAGCATACACGCACACATGTAAAATATACCAGAATGTAGACAAGGACTATAACGGAAGGGAAGAAATAGGTTGTGTTTGCTCCTGCTCCCACTCTTCAAAATCTGACATTGCTAAAGTTTTTTCTTGGTATTTACACATCCTTTTAACTTCATTGTCATCTCTTTCATAGCTCCTCCTTTCCCATTTACCGAGGATCCATGCTGCTTCAGGACACCCATGTCACTTAGAAAAAAAGGCAACAGATAAATTTATTCATTAATTATAGAGGGACTTTTTGTAATTAACGTTGGTATACAATCGTAATTAAGACCTCTCCCCTCTGCCAGTGAGCTCACAGTTGACACTCGGGTGGATGAAGAGATATCTGCACAGCACTACAGGAGGCACAAAGCGGTCAGGAAAAAAAGAAACTAAGTGCCAACCAGAATCCTAAGGAATCAATATTTTATCTCTTTAAAGGGATTTTACCCTTAAGAGGGGCTTAGGGAATTTATTTTAGTTATCCCACTTTCCTCCACATCTTAGATTTCCATTTTTGTCTCCTCCCTGAGAGACATACATGTGTTCGATCTCTCCTCCATGGCAAAAATTGTTTTGGCTGCACATCCCCCTCTTATCATCTGTTCTATAACTCTCCTTCAATTTTACTCACAACTCCATACTTCTTATTCTCCTACTGACCAGTCACTGTTTTGCCCACAGCCATTTGAGTTATTTGTGACAATTAAAACCACAAGAAAAGATAGATTACACAGGAAAATATATGGCTCATGCAATCAGGTGGAGGAGACAGAAACTGCCAGGGGATGATGGACTCAGTGTGTCCCAGGCCAGAGAGCAAGCCAGTGTGGTGAACACAGTGGAGAAGAGCAGGAGCCCCACCATGGACATAGCGGCTATAGATCTGAGGAGACTTTGCCCATGAGAAGCCACAGAGTGGAGAAACATCTCTGCTGTTTCTTTTCTTCCCTCTATACTGCTTGCACAGCATCTTCATGAACCCTGATCTTCACGGCAACAATAGGAAATGAGTGGATTACATGATAATACCCATTTGATAGGTAAGAAAACTAAGATTTTCACAAGACCATATGACTAGGAAATGAAAGAAGAGTGTGAATAAAAAAATCAACCGACCTGGGAACTTGAGAAATAAAAGAGATTAAAAAGCCCTTTCTTTGTGACCAATGCAGGTAGGTGACCTTTCCCTCTTGGCCTGTTGCTGCACCTGAGAACCTTGCTCTGGAAGGGTCCTTCCAGTTTTCCACTATGAAATGATAAGATCTTTCCATTTCCTTTCACAGCCTCCTCACCTGGGAAGCTTCCTAAACCTGATGTCCGGGACACAAACCAGACCAATTGAATCAAAATGTGGAAAAGAGGGTGGAACTTGTGAATCGGCATTTTGCGAGAGTCCAGTGAGCATCTGAAGTAGAGAAACAACATATTAGAAGTTCCTGGAGGGCAGGCATGAAGGAGGGCCACCAAGATCTGCATTACTCTGGCCTCCCACCCCGCCCACCTCCACCTAGCCCCACCCACCTCCACCTCCCAACCCCCTCCGCCGTCACCCCACCACCACTGCCATCACCCTCTCCTGACTGCCATCAACCCCTCCATCGCCATCACCTCCCCACTACCGCCATCACCCCCTATCGCCATCACCACCACCCCCACTACCGCCATCACCCCACCACCACCACCTTCGCTGCCAACATATCCTGCATCACCTATTCCTCCTCCCTGTCCTCGGGCCGCTGCTGAAGCTCCAGTCAGACCACACCCCTTAACTGCTTTCCACTATATTTATTGTCCCTTCTCTGTTGACAGCCATGATGGATTCTGCAGATTAAAAAATCCCAGCCATATTGAGCTGTTCTGGGATTGGCCTGTCACACAAAGGCAGCAGCTGCCTTTGCTCCTGGTTTTAATTGAATAATATACTCTAAATACCATCCCTCTCCAGCAGGTGCCCAGGCTCCTTAGCCAAATGGAGATGAGCAAGCACTGACTCTAATGGAATGAAGGACCAAAAATGAGCTGTCCAAATGGAGTGGGTGTCCAAGCAGCTGCTATATTAAGTGAGAAACACTGAAAACTTCAAGTCCTTCTTGTTAACTAGACACTCTAGGTGAGGATGCGCAGCAAAGAGCCCCACAGAAACCCAGGCTTCAGGTTCCAGGGTGGGATTCCTATTAGGACGGGCCCCAGGGGAGGTGATGGGAGTTCCTCTCCCTGCTCACTTTCTACATCCTTCGCCTCTTCCCCTTTTTCCCACTCCTCCTCCGCACACTCACACTTGCTCTTCCCTAGTGTCTGAAAAGATTGCTTAGAGCCTTATTCCTCCTCAGTTTAAGAGGCAATTTCTGTTCAAAACCCTTGCGCTGGGCTCCAGTGTCCTCCACTAGTGTGTGGGAGGAGCCTCGATTAAGATGTCTGATACCTCCTGGCACTGCTTCCTCCCTGGAAACCAGGGCTCTGAGGGGTCACAGATCAAGAAACATGTTCCATGTCCATAATCTTTTCCATCAAGAGGGATGCTGCTCAAGGTTATCTTTTTTATTGGCGTGCTCAGTCACTTCAGTCATGTCCAACTCTTTGAGACCCTATGGACTATAGCCCACCAGGTTCCTCTGTCCATGAGATTCTCCAGGCAAGAATACTGGAGTGGGTTGCCATATCCTCCTCCAGGGGGTCTTCCCCACCAAGAGACTGAACCCAGGTCTCTTACATCTCCTGCATTAGCAGGTGGGTTCTTCACTACTAGTGCCACCTGGAAAGCCCTATCTTTTTAACTTATCCCTTATTAATTCCTCATTCAATAAAGAATTATGTTCAACACAACAAGGTGAATCCCATGTTTCTTCTACAAGTTGTGTACAGCCCAGCAGCAGAGATAAATGCGTGCACATGGCAGGACACTCACTGGAGCTGCAGCTCAGAGAGACCGCACTGACAAGATCCTCTTGTCCCTGTGCTCAGGTTCATGTTGCTTGGTCACTGAAGCCCACGTCAGTTACAAGAAGAAGATTTCTGAGAGAAAAGACAATTGAATGGCGGCCATTCCCCTGGTTGATGTCCAAACACATTGTGTTCAGTGGGGCTATCCCAGTTGAGGCCAGAAAGCAGAAGAAAGTATACTGGACTCCAGCGATTTGGCCAACAGGAAGAAATGTTGCTTCTGGGAGTGGTGTGCGGCTGTAAACAAGAAAATCCCAAATTAGCAGCATATGTGCACAGTGGGGGAAATGAACCCAAAGGTGATGATTATAACTGAGAGCTGTTATAGGAGCATCTTAAGACTAAATCTCAGAGCAGAAAGCTCTCTTGAGCCTGGGTGGGAGAGGATTTGGGGGGAGAATGGATATATGTATTTGTTTGGCTGATTCCTTTTGCTGTTCACATAAAACAATATTGTTAATCGGCTCTCTTTGTGCGTGTGTGTGTGTGTGTGTGTGTATGTGTTGGTCACTCGGTTGTGTCCAACTCTTTGTGACCCCATGGAGTGTAGCCCACCAAGCTCCTCTGTCCATGGAATTCTCCAGGCAAGTGTATTGGAGTGGATTGCCATTCCCTTCTCCATGGGACCTTCCTGACCCAGGGATTGAACCTGGGGCTCCTGCATTGCAGGCCACCAGGGAAGCCCAAATTGGCTATATCCTAATGCAAAATTAAAAATTTATAAAGAAAATTTCTTACACTTGAGAACAAGATATCAGTGGCTCCCCAGTGCCTGGAACTGTTAGTTATAATCAACACAGCCCCACTTCCCAAAAGAAGGAGCATGTAGTCCCTCTAGGAAACATTATTCCTGTCCAGTCTTCAGGTTGAGAAAAACAGCCATGGTGACTCAATTTTAAGTCACATGTTTCCTAATGAGAATGCATCAGAAACATTAATTATGTTGTCACAGAAACAGAATGAGAACCACAAATTAAAAGAGAAAGTCCACTTAGCAAGGCATCCAGAGCCCCTCACAATTAGTTTCAATTTACCTTTTAGCCTCGTCTGCAGCCTCTGGCCAGTTTTTTCCCTAATGTCCTTTCTGTACGAGAGCTCTGTGGTTTGGGTGAAAGTGATTCCCCCTCCCCTGCTATAAGAGTAGGTGTGATGATTTTAAATTATTAAAAATTCTTATAGATCTTCCCATCAAGAGATGGGGACTTCGTTTGACTACTATAATGTGACTGAAATTGTGTAGCACAGGTCTCAAGTTTGGATGTCAAAGGTCCTTGAGCCTCTGTTCTCACACTCAGGAGGTGCTCTGTGCATGAGAACATACCCCAGCTGGCTGGGTGGAGAGAACACACAGAAGAGAACCGAGGCAGCCCAGACAACCAGCAGGCATAGGACTGACACCTTCCAGAACTGTCTGGCCCCGAGCTGACTTGGCAAGTCACCCTAAATGCATGAGTGAGCCTGGCCAACACCACATGGAAGAGAGTGCACCATCCCACCTGAGCCCTGCCCAAACTCCTGATCCACAAGGCTCATGAACTACTAAACTATTGTGGTTTGTGGAGACACTAAATTTTGGAGTATTTTGTTATGTAACAAAGACCAATGGAAAGAGTAGACTAAGCCTGACAGAACACAAGTGATCACACCTGAGCCTACCCTCCAGCCTCAGCTGTGGTCCAATCAGTGAGAACCCCGAGGCTTTGGCTGGGGATACTGGTCAGAGTTGTTCCTCTCCTCTGCAGAGTATGTTGTGAGATGAGGCTGGAACTGTGTGGCCATTTTACCACCATAATAGGAACAGCCCAAGGATGAAACTCTTCCATGACGACTCCCCAGAAAACTGCAGAGGACTGGAGTCAGAGGCTTGATCAAAATCTCTGTCAAACTGCACTGGAACCTCACATCTTCTCTAGACTCATTTATAATTATAAGAGCCATAAATTCTTTGGTTATTTAGGACATCTGACCTCAGCTTTGTTTATTTACAACTGAAAGCTGGGGAAGGACTTCCCATTTAGACTAGTGTGACCCTGTTCCCCAAGGGCCAGTAGTGGCGCCAACTTCCATCACAGCACTTGCACTGGTCAAGGTTGGAACAAAATGCCCAAGAGAAAGGGAAAAGGATGTCGGGGCATCACCCTCTTGTCCATTCACTATAGAGATTGTCTTCAAAAGGCAAGTGAGGTTTCTGCCTTTAAACAATGAGTACACCAAAACACAACCCAGAGAGCACTGATCCAGTCGTCGCCAGGAGACCCCATCAGGCAAGATGAATAGGGGCTTCCCAGGTGGTGCTAATGGTAAAGAACCCACCTGCCAATGCAGGAGACATGAGACATTCAATCCCTGGGTCAGGAAGATCCCCTGGAGGAGGGCATAGCTACCCATTCTAGTATTCTTGCCTGGAGAAGCCCATGGAGAGAGGAGCCTGGTGGGCTACCGTCCATAGGGTCGCATACAGTTGGACATGACTAAAGCGACTTAGCATGCTCACAGGATGAATAGAGAGGACAGTGGGGCTGAGGGTCATTTTCTCTATAATTGCCCTCTGGTCTTGGAAAGGCACTTGGTCGGGGCATCTGATACACCTGGGTTTGAATCCCAGCTCTGCTGCTTACATTATAACCAAGTGTGTAGCTTAATCTCTCTATAAGTCTCTGATTCTCACTTGTAATGTGGGGACAATAACATCTACTTAACAGTATTTTGAGAGAATTAAAAAACATTAAGCATTTAAATTATCTAGCAGGGTACATAGGTAATCAATTTTCTTTCTTCATGCTTTAATAACTTGTTTAGAGAGAACAGAATCAGGGCAAAGGAGCCATAACAGCCTGAGTCATTGATCTTTACCAAAGAGAAGATCCTATTATCTTGGTTTATGAGACGCAGCTCGCACCTACATCCCCCCCAGTCTTTGCTGCAAACATACTGACTAATTCGGTTTGGCTATCCTTTTTCTGGACTTGGTTGCCTGCCATCTCTGTCCTTAGGGTGTTAATTAATGATGTCACAGTCTTCTTTCAGATCAGTTCCTTTCAGGGTCCACATTTTGCTCCCTACAGATGCCTGATCTCAAACATTATATATGAGATTACACATTTTAGCAAAAGGTCCTGGGAGAAGCTCACTCTAGTTTCCATGAACCTAAACATTTTCCAGCATTCTCTCTCTCTTTGGAAAGGATCAAATGTGTTTAAGGGTGTGAAATTCTCCCAAAAAATTAAAATCACTATGTGGGTAAGACTAGTATCGCATGCACTGCTCTCTCTCTCTCTCTCTCTCTCTCTCTCTCTCTCTCTCTCTCTCTCTCTCTCTCTCTCTCTCTCTCTCTCTCTCTCTCTCTTTCTCTCTCTCTCTAGTTGCTAAGTCGTGTCCGACTGTTGCAACCATATAGACTTTAGCCTGCCAGGCTCCTCTGTCCATGGGATTCTCCAGGCAAGAATACTGAAGGGGATTGCCATTTCCTCTCCAGGGGATCTTCGCAACCCAGGGATCGAACCCGGTCTCCTGCACTGCAGGCAGATTCTTTACCGACTGAGCTACAAGGAGGGCCAATATTTCATGAATCTCAAATCCAGCAAGCCTCCCTGCACCCTTCACTCTGTGTTTGTGTGTGTGTGTGTGTGTACGGGTTTGTGTGCATGCTCAGTTGTGTCTGACTCTTTGCCATCCCATGGACTATAGCCCGCCAAGCTCCTCTGACCATGGAATTTTCCAGGCAAGAATACTAGAGCTGGTTAACATTTCCTACTCCAGGGGATCTTCCTGACCCATGGATCAAACCCACTGTGTTTCTTGTACCTCCTGCATTGGCAGGAAGATTCTTTACCACTTGAGCCACCTGGGAAGCCTGCATCTACTCACTGCAGTCCCCTAAATGGTCAAACCTTGTGTGACCTCTTGTTTTGAAATTTTATGTTTAAGAATTTAGATTTAAGATGAGATTCAAAGATAGTACAGAATTCCCATGTACTATTCACCCAGATTCACAAGGTGTTAAGATCTTATTATAACCATGGCCCACTTATCAAAAAATTAATATTGGTTCAGTGAAATTTCTAAACTAGAGAATTTATTCAGATTTCACCAGCTTTTCCTTCACCAGCTTATCCTTCTTTTGTTGCAGGATACCAAGTTGCATTTAACTGTCATTCTCCTTAGTCTCCTTTCATTCTTCAATAGCCTCTCAGTCACTCCTTGTTTTTCATGACTTTGACACTTTTGATTAGCTCGTCAGATATTTCTTACACCTTCCACCCATTGAGGTTATCTGATATTTTCTTGTGGTTCATGTTCTTTGGAAGAATATCCCAGAAGAGAAATGTGTTTCTCGTTGCATCGTATCCAGGGCATCCATGATATCAACATGTGTTACTGGTGATGATAACCTTGATTGCTTGGTTAGAGTAGCATCTGTGAGGTTTCTCTTCCTATTAAAGTTACTCTGGTTCCTTTTCCTTATTTTTTTCTATTAGATGAAAGTATGTTCAGCCCACATTTAATGGCCCCTTGAACACGTCTTTATTTTCTAGCCATACATGTTACTCCAAACTCATCTTAAATTTTACCTGCTCCAGCCTTAGAAAAATCAGCCATTTCTCTAAGGTTTTCTCTCCATTTTATTAGAGAATGGTATTCAGCAACCAAGATCTAGGTGCTAGGTAATGCTGCACCTTTTGAAAAGTTTAAATGTCAAAGAACACAACATCACTTTGTGATTGATTTCCTCATCTCTTTACTCCTGATCTTTCCCTGAACAACATCCTACCTTGAATTTCCCCAACACACCTTCATTTACTCAGTCACTCACTCTTTTATCCAACAGCTTTTACTGAGCTCCTACCATTTATCAACTGCCCTTTTACTTGACACTAGGAATGTGATTGTCATTTAGATAGCCAAGGTATACACTGTCTAAAGTGATATACCCCTGCTGACATGTAGACGATGGATAGGAATTAGCCATTAAAGAGAGAAAGATGAGAAGTAAGGTAAAAGAAAGGAAAACAAAGACATGTGCTCCACAGAGCATGTGCCCAGAGGGACGTTTTTGAGAATCAGAATAGTTGTTACTTTAATTTTCTTATTTAATTAGATAATATCAGTTTTTACTTGAGAGCATCTCTAATCCCTGACAGTTGTACTCACCCTAGAAGAGAAGGTAGGGAATTTATAAAATCTCCAACCACTCCTTATGCTATGTGAAAGAAACAAGTGTTTCTCAATTAAAGATGGTAGGTTGTTACTAGTTTCATTACTGATTCTTCTTTGAAACATATACTTCCCACTGCTCTCATTTCAGATTTCTGCATCCTGTTTAATTAAGAGATTTCTTAAAATTGCAAGTCAAATTCTTTTTTCTTTTTCTGTTTTTTTTAACTGTTATCATTTGCAGCTACTCATTTAGTTCAATAAAGAATATTTTGACACTCTGCAATCAAAAAAAAAAAAAAAGAAAAGAAAGAAAGAAACAGGCAAACAAAACACCAAACCAATGAGAAAAACTATTCAACTGTATGTCCTGGAGTAACTGTATATAATTTAAATCAATAAATACAGAAAGAGAGTAACTACCAGTGGTGTTTACAATGTGTCCCCAGCTATGTGCTGGGGATAGAGAAGCAAACAAGAAAGACATAAAAGTGTGTGTCATCAGTGTGATGAGCATTACAGAAGTGAAGTGCATATAGCTAGTTCTATGCCATATAGCAGAAGTTTTCACTAACTTGAGAGTAGAAAAGATTCCTAGAGAATGTGGCACCAAGATTAAAGACAAATGGCAACTAGTAAAGGGAAGAAATCAAACGTGGGTTTTAGATGTGCTACATCTTGTGATCAACAAGAACTTATCTACTATCAGAATTTTGTGGCTAATTCCCTAATCCCCTTACTACTACTAATCCTTCTCCTGAACAGGCTCCTATCCTCTCTCTAATATCCCTTATTTAATCATTCATTCACTCATTCATTCAACAGTTAATGAAAAGCATTCTAAATATAAGAAAAGGGTATGGTGGACTTCCCTGGTGGTCCAGTGGTAAAGAATCTTCCTGCCAATGCAGGGGATACAGGTTTGATCCCTGGTCCAGGAAGATCCCACACGCCACAGGGCAACTAAGCCTGTGTGTCACAACTACTGAAGCCCATGTGCCCTAGAGCCCATGCTTCACAAGGGAAGCCCCCGCAGTGAGAAGCCCACTCCCAGCAACTAGAGAAAGCCTGCACACAGCAAGGAAGACCCAGCGCAGTCCAAAAAATAAATAAGTCTGTGTGTGTGTGTGTGTGTGTGTGTGTTAGTCACTCAGTCATGTCCAACTCTTTGCGACCCTGTGGACTGTAGCTCACCAGGCTCCTCTATCCATGGGATTTCCCAGACAAGAATAACGGAGTGGGTTTCCATTTGAATTATTAAAGAGAGAGAGAGGGCATGGTGAATGCTTAAGGAACTGAAGGAAAAGCATTATTTCAAGAGAGAAGGCAGTAGGAGAAAGAGAGGCAAGAAATGGGGCTGAGACTTGAGGACATACCAGCTTCATAGCTTGTTGGTAAGTTGGGGGCTTTAGACACTATTCTCAAGGCAGTGGAGAGTCATGGAAGACTGCTAAGCCAATGAGTGACCAGCCCAGGTCACTGGGCTGCAGTGAGGAGATGGGTCAGAAGGGTATAACACCTTTATTTCTATAAAGCTCAGTGAGGTTAAATTCCTTCCTGCCTTATAGGACTGGGGTAAGGACTACACAGGGGAACAAATTCCTGGAATAATATTCTGTGCATAGAGGTCAATCAAGAAATACTGGTGCCTTGTTTAGGCAATAATTCGGATTTTTTTTCACCTAACCTCATTTTCTCTTTATCCTTCTGACCCTATTTTGAAGGAAAAAAATTACCATTTAAACTTTCTACTACAATTAAAATTGACTGCTGTTCTTGGCAGAGTGAACAAATGTGAATAAGACCTAGACCCTTCCTTGAAACAACCTGATTGATGTGAACTATACTGATGACATAAGCCAAGGCTCAAAGGTCAAAGACAGCATCCTTTACCTCTCTGTCCTTAGCATCAGGCAAAATGGGTGGCACTGTGGACATGAACACAAGAGACATGACCAAATGATTGCATGCTCTGGAGTGCAGGGGACAAAGCAGGAAAGACTATAGGAACTGAAAACTTGATCTCTGAGAATTTCCTACAAGCTCATTGGGGGTGTGGCTTTCTTTCTTTATATTTTGTTGATTGATATTTGGGATTATTATTAATGAGATTTCTTTTTTGTTTTTATTTTTATGAAAATTTCTTCATCATGTTTAGCACAGTTTCAAATTAAAACTGTCTTATCATGAAACATGGTATAATAACATGAAAACATCAAATCTGCATGGTGATGTATAGTTTGACAATGCTAATTATCTATGGTATTTCCATCTGAGTCATAGGAAATGTGAGGATAATTTTATTCCCTATGCTGACTTTTCACACCACCTACCTTCAACCTGGCCACCTAATGCTTAATGGGAATATGATAAGGTTAGAAAAAAACAAAAAAACATGTGGGGTGGGAAATATTTCAGCCAATACTGGAAAACACAATCTGCCACACTCAAAAGACACCTTCTTCGACTACAGATAGATAGTTCATAATAAAATGGTACTTCTGACTTTTGAAACAGGGATGTCTATTTTGTTGTTTTTCCTTTGATCATATTCTGAAAAAAAAAATTTTTACCATCACCATCAGTTTGTATCCTTTATAGTGATATAATATTCTATCTGCTCTCCATTACGGATAGAAGCTGTGTCATTTGTATGATCACTAATATTTATTTTAAAGATGAAAAAATTGTTTTCCTATTCACCTATTACTTAAAATAGCACTACTGATTATCAGCTGTTTCTATTATTATTCTATAGGAGATACTGTACATCACTTAATGATGAAATTTAGATGTGGAAAGGTAAAACACGTTTTCTAAGTCACAATTAAATTTAAACAAAAATGTAACATTTTTTTTCCTAAAATTACATCAGTGTTGAACCTGGGATTTAAACCTAGCTCTGTGTTCTAAGCCTAGATTCTTACTCTTAATTAAAATCTATCTAAATCTTTGGGTCAAGAACTTCTGGCAAGCTTGCACACGTGCTAAGTCGCTTCAATTCTGTTCTAGTCTTTGTGACCCCATGGACTATAGGCTTCTCTGTCCATGGGATTCTCCAGGCAAGAGTACTGGAGTGGGTTACCATGCCTTCCTCCAGGGGATCTTCCAGACACAGGGATCAAACTCAAGCCTCTCACATCTGGCTTGCCTGGGAAGCATTCAGGCAAACTTATCAGTAGGAAATCCTTAGTTAAGGCTCAATCTAAATGAGCTGTGATACCCTTCCAGAAAACTCTATCCTAAGATCATGCAAGCCAGGAATACGGGTTACAGATTTGCATTCGAATATTACTAAATCTGTTGTTTTGTCTAGGAGACTACTTGAACTAACATAACAAAGCAAGATCTATAGATCCAATGTGGAAAGAACCAAAATATTGTGTTGTTTCTTCTCCAGGCTTCTCTCAACTCAATTTCATTGTTCTATAAGAGAATCCACTCTGGTGTGATTGTCAATGGGGCCCTCGCCCAGCCCCATTGTGTCCACAAGCTTGCTGTGTCCACACGGAGGAGGTGCTAGTCCTGGTGCCTCCCTCCCACTACATGCCCCACACAACTGTCCCCTGGAAACAAGCAGCAGCTGTCCATCCACCTCACCTCCATCCATCCCTCTCACCCCCCCTGGTGATTACTGTACAATTTTTTAAATTTACACATTCCTGCTCCTCTCTCCTCCAGCCCTCACCTTGAGGTCAGCAACTAATTTGTCTGGCTTTTGGAGGCACCTCTGTGTGTTTGTCCTCAGGTGGTCTTATGGGTGTCTTTCAAAAACGGTTATTTTGTATGATTTGTCACAGAATTTGTTCTAATAAATCATTCTTCTATCATGTGGCAACAACAGGAAAAAAAAAGGGAGAGAATGCACAATGATCCAATTACATATCATACTAAGACAAGGAATTAGCAGTTAAAGAGAAAGAGAAATTTTGCTCATTCAGAAAATAAATCACAGGGGGCAGTCCTAAGATGGCAGAGGAATAGGACGGGGAGACCACTTTCTCCCCCACAAATCCATCAAAAGAACATTTAAATGCTGAGTTAATTCCACAAAACAACTTCTGAATGCCAGCAGAGGACATCAGGCACCCAGAAAAGCAGCCCAGTGTCTTCAAAGGAGATGTTTTGTCAACAGTGCTGTATATATGGAAAAGTCTTGAGACTACTATAAAAATAAGACTGAAAACCAGAAGCAGGAGGCTTAAGTCCAAACCCTGAGAACACCAGAGAACTCCTGACTCCAGGGAACATTAATCGACAGGAGCTCATCAAACACCTCCATACCTACACTGAAACCAAGCACCACCCAAGGGCCAACAAGTTCCAGAACAAGATATACCATGCAAATTCTCCAGCAACACAGGAACACAGCCCTGAGCTTCAATATACAGGCTGCCCAAAGTCAATCCAAACCCACCGACATCTCATAACTCATTACTGAACACTTCATTGCACTCCAGAGAGAAGAAATCCAGCTCCACCCACCAGAACACCGACACAATCTTCCCCAACCAGGAAACCTTGACAAGCCGTACAACCCCACCCACAGCAAGGAAATTCCACAATAAAGAGAACTCCATAAACTGCCAGAATACAGAAAGGCCACCCCAAACACAGCAATATAAACAAGATGAAGAGACAGAGGAATACCCAGCAGGTAAAGGAACAGGATAAATGCCCACCAAACCAAGCAAAAGAGGAAGATATAGGGAATCTACCTGATAAAGAATTCCAAATAATGATAGTGAAAATGATCCAAAATATTGAAATCAAAATGGAGTCACAGATAAATAGCCTGGAGACAAGGATTGAGAAGATGCAAGAAAGGTTTAACAAGGACCTAGAAGAAATAAAAAAGAGTCAATATATAATGAATAATGCAATAAATGAGATCAAAAACACTCTGGAGGCAACAAATAGTAGAATAACAGAGACAGAAAATATGATTAGTGAAATAGAAGATAGAATGGTAGAAATAAATGAATCAGAGAGGAAAAAAGAAAAACGAATTAAAAGAAATGAGGACAATCTCAGAGACCTCCAGGACAATGTTAAACGCCCCAACATTCGAATCATAGGAGTCCCAGAAGAAGAAGATAAAAATAAAGACCATGAGAAAATACTTGAAGAGATAATAGTTGAAAACTTCCCTAAAATGGGGAAGGAAATAATCATCCAAGTCCGAGAAACCCAGAGAGTCCCAAACAAGATAAACCCAAGGCAAAATGTCCCAAGACACATATTAATCAAATTAATAAAGATCAAACACAAAGAACAAATATTAAAAGCAGCAAGGGAAAAACAACAAATAACACACAAGGGGATTCCCATAAGGATAACAACTGATCTTTCAATAGAAACTCTTCAGGCCAGGAGGGAATGGCAGGGCATAGTTAAAGTGATGGAAGAAAATAACCTACAGCCCAGATTACTGTACCCAGCAAGGATCTCATTCAAATATGAAGGAGAAATCAAAAGCTTTATAGACAAGCAAAAGCTGACAGAATTCAGCACCACCAAACCAGCTCTCCAACAAATGCTAAAGGATATTCTCTAGACAGGAAACACAAAGAGGGTGTATCAACTCAAACCCAAAACAATAAAGTAAATGGTAACAGGATCATACTTATCAATAATTACCTTAAACATAAATGTGTTGAATGCCCCAAACAAAAGACAAAGACTGGCTGAATGGATACAAAAACAAGACCCCTATATATGTTGTCTACAAGAGACCCACCTCAAAACAGGGGACATATACAGACTGAAAGTGAAGGGCTGGAAAAAGATTTTCCATGCAAATAGAGACCAAAAGAAAGCAGGAGTAGCAATACTCATATCAGATAAAAAAGACTTTAAAACAAAGGCTGTGAAAAGAGACAAAGAAGGACAGTACATAATGATCAAAGGATCAATGCAAGAAGAAGATATAACAATTATAAATATATATGCACCCAACATAGGAGCACCACAATATTTAAGACAAATGCTAACAAGTATGAAAGGGGAAATTAACAATAACACAGTAATAGTGGGAGACTTTAATATCCCACTCACACCTATGGATAGATCAACTAAACAGAAAATTAACAAAGAAACACAAACTTTAAATGATACAATAGACCAGTTAGACCTAATTGATATCTATAGGACATTTCACCCCAAAACTGAATTTCACCATTCTCTCAAGCACACACGGAACCTTCTCCAGGATAGATCATATCCTGGGCCATAAATCTAGCCTTGGTAAATTCAAAAAAATTGAAATCATTCCAAGCATCTTTTCTGACCACAATGCAGTAAGATTAGATCTCAATTACAGGAGAAAAACTATTAAAAATTACAACATATGGAGGCTGAACAACACACTGCTGAATAACCAACAAATCACAGAAGAAATCAAAAAAGAAATCAAAATATGTATAGAAATGAATGAAAATGCAAACACAACAACCCAAAACCTGTGGGACACTGTAAAAGCAGTGCTAAGGGGAAAGTTCATAGCAATACAGGCATACTTCAAGAAACAAGAAAAAAGTCAAATAAATAACCTAACTCTACACCTAAAGCAACTAGAAAAGGAAGAAATGAAGAACCCCAGGGTTAGTAGAAGGAAAGAAATCTTAAAAATTAGGGCAGAAATAAATGCAAAAGAAACAACAGAGACCATAGCAAAAATCAACAAAGCCAAAAGCTGGTTCTTTGAAAGGATAAATAAAATTGACAAACCATTAGCCAGACTCATCAAGAAACAAAGGGAGAAAAATCAAGTCAATAAAATTAGAAATGAAAATGGAGAGATCACAACAGACAACACAGAAATACAAAGGATCATAAGAGACTACTATTAACAGTTATATGCCTATAAAATGGACAACGTGGAAGAAATGGACAAATTCTTAGAAAAGTACAATTTTCCAAAACTGAACCAGGAAGAAATAGAAAATCTTAACAGACCCATCACAAGCACGGAAATTGAAACTGTAATCAGAAATCTTCCAGCAAACAAAAGCCCAGGTCCAGACGGCTTCACGGCTGAATTCTACCAAAAATTTCGAGAAGAGCTAACACCTATCCTACTCAAACTCTTCCAGAAAATTGCAGAGGAAGGTAAACTTCCAAACTCACCCTAATACCAAAACCTGACAAAGATGGCACAAAAAAAGAAAACTACAGGCCAATATCACTGATGAACAGAGATGCAAAAATCCTTAACAAAATTCTAGCAATCAGAATCCAACAACACATTAAAAAGATCATACACCATGACCAAGTGGGCTTTATCCCAGGGATGCAAGGATTCTTCAATATCTGCAAATCAATCAATGTAATACACCACATTAACAAATTAAAAAATAAAAGCCATATGATTATCTCAATAGATGCAGAGAAGGCCTTTGACAAAATTCAACATCCATTTATGATAAAAACTCTTCAGAAAGCAGGAATAGAAGGAACATACCTCAACATAATAAAAGCTATATATGACAAACTGACAGCAAATATTATCCTCAATGGTGAAAAATTGAAAGCATTTCCCCTAAAGTCAGGAACAAGACAAGGGTGCCCACTTTCACCACTACTGTTCAACATAGTTCTGGAAGTTTTGGCCAGAGCAATCAGAGCAGGAAAAGAAATAAAAGGAATCCAAATTGGAAAAGAAGAAGTAAAACTCTCACTGTTTGCAGATGACATGATCCTCTATATAGAAAACCCTAAAGACTCCACCAGAAAATTACTAGAGCTAATCAATGAATATAGTAAAGTTGCAGGATATAAAATCAACACACAGAAATCCCTTGCATTCCTATACACTAATAATGAGAAGATAGAAAGAGAAACTAAGGAAACAATTCCATTCACCATTGCAATGAAAAGAATAAAATACTTAGGAATATACCTACCTAAAGAAAGTAAAGACCTATATATAGAAAACTATAAAACACTAGTGAAAGAAATCAAAGAGGACACTAATAGATGGAGAAATAAATGGATGGAATAGATGGAAATAATAAATGGAGAAATGTTCATGGATCAGAAAAATCAATATAGTGAAAAAGAGTATATTACCCAAAGCAATCAATAGATTCAATGCAATCCCTATCAAGCTACCAACGGTATTTTTCACAGAGCTAGAACAAATAATTTCACAATTTGTATGGAAATACAAAAAACCTCGAATAGCCAAAGCAATCTTGAGAAAGAAGAATGGAACTGGAGGAATCAACCTGCCTGACTTCAGGCTCTACTATAAAGCCACAGTCATCAAGACAGTATGGTACTGGCACAAAGACAGAAATATAGATCATTGGAACAAAATAGAAAGCCCAGAGATAAATCCACACACCTATGGACACCTTATCTTTGACAAAGGAGGCAAGAATATACAACAAAAGACAATCTCTTTAACAAGTGGTGCTGGGAAAACTGGTCAACCACTTGTAAAAGAATGAAACTAGATCACTTTCTAACGCCATACACAAAAATAAACTCAAAATGGATTAAAGATCTAAATGTAAGACCAGAAGCTATAAAACTCTTAGAGGAGAACATAGGCAAAACACTCTCTGACATAAATCACAGCAGGATCCTCTATGATCGACCTCCCAGAATATTGGAAATAAAAGCAAAAATAAACAAATGGGACCTAATTAAAATTAAAAGCTTCTGCACAACAAAGGAAACTATAAACAAGGTGAAAAGACAGCCATCAGAATGGGAGAAAATAATAGCAAATGAAGCAACCGACAAAGAATGAATCTCAAAAATATACAAGCAACTCCTGCAGCTCAATTCCAGAAAAACAAATGACCCAATCAAAAAGTGGGCCAAAGAACTCAACAGACATTTCTCCAAAGAAGACATACAGATGGCTAACAAACACATGAAAAGATCACTCATTATCAGAGAAATGCAAATTAAAACCACAATGAGGTACTATTTCACACCAGTCAGAATGGCTGCTATCACAAAGTCTACAAGCAATAAATGCTGGAGAGGGTGTGAAGAAAAGGGAACCCTCTTACACTGTTGGTGGGAATGCAAACTAGCACAGCCACTATGGAGAACAATGTGGAGACTCCTTAAAAAACTGGAAATAAAATTGCCTTATGACCCAGCAATCCCACTGCTGGGCATACACACCGAGGAAACCAGAATCGAAAGAGACACATGTACCCCAATGTTCATCGCAGCACTGTTTATAACAGCCAAGACATGGAAACAACCTAGATGTCCATCAGCAGATGCATGGATAAGAAAGCTGTGGTACATATACACAATGGAGTATTACTCAGCCATTAAAAAGAATACATTTGAATCAGTTCTAATGAGGTGGATGAAACTGGAGCCTATTATACAGAGTGAAGTAAGCCAGAAAGAAAAACACCAATACAGTATACTAATGCATATATATGGAATTTAGAAAGATGGTAATGATAACCCTGTATGTGAGACAGCAAAAGAGACACAGATGCATAGAACAGACTTTTGGACTCTGTGGGAGAGGGAGAGGGTGGGACGATTTGGGGAAATGGCACTGAAACATGTATAAATATCATATATGAAATGAATTGCCAGTCCAGGTTTGATACAGGATGCTTGGGGCCTGGTGCACTGGGATGACCCAGAAGGGTGGTACAGGGAGGGAGGTGGGAGGGGGGTTCAGGATGGGGAACATGTGTATGCCTGTGGCGGATTCATGTTGATGTGTGGCAGAACCAATACAATATTGTAAATTAATTAGCCTCCAATTAAAATAAATAAATTTAAATTAAAAAAAAAAAGAAATCACAGAAGCTTCTTGCAGGAAGCTGACCTTGACTAGTAGATGAAGGAAAAGAAAGATATCTTGTGAAGATGCTGACATTTCAGAGTTAGTTTCCCGAACTGGCTATGCATCAGAATCACCTGGGGTGTGTAGAGACTATTCAGACTCCTGGAGATTCAGATTCATTAGACAGAGTGGAACCTCTGAATAGAAATATATGTCTTTAGCAATACCCAGATGACACTAATATAATAATTCGTTAGACTTCTTGGAAATTTTAGCAATTTTAGGGCAAAATTTAGGAGATTTTTTTTTTTAACTCAAATGTTTAGCATTTGAAAAATGTTTTGATATCCCTTTTCTCATCAGATTTTTTTCCCTTGGCTTTCTTTTTTTGTGGGTGGAATACCTACTAGGTGATGTCTGTTCTTTAGTAAAAGCCAAGATTCTGATATTCTTTTGCAATTATCATAACAAGTTATTGTAATAACCTTTTAGCTGAATCAGATGAAGTTCTATTTCCATGTTTTCATTAGAATTAAAAAATGGAATAAGGCTCCTAGAGCATATGCTTATGAGGTACTTGATATTTTAATATTTGTATTTCTTTTAAATGTCAACATGAATTGCCACTGAACAGGGCAAGAGATATTTGGTTGATATTTCCTTTTTAGTGCAGAAGTCACTGCCTCCTAGATCAGCTTTCTTTCTTTCAATGTGTGCTAAAACTTTGAAAACTGGATGGATATTACAATGACTTACCAAAAGGATGATTTCTCCCAAAACAGATCTGTTACTCTTTGGCATTTTTCAGAACCTCCTAGAAATATCTACAAGGCTTTTATCTCATGTCTTCCCCAAATCTATAGTGCACTAAGCAGGGTTCCCAAAAACTGTGTTGAGAATTTTCATATTGGTCTTCTTATATTCTTCAAATTTACTAGAAATTCACTTATTCAAGAAGGTTTGGAACATATACTATACTCTAAGAACTACATACAAGAGTGAACAAGGCAGATATCATTCTTGCTTTAATGGGGCTGACAGTCTGATATGAAACAGATAATTATATGGGTTATAATCATATCAAGCAGAAGGAGGAATTCTCTTTCTCAACAACGTCCCACTTATTCTACCTCATCACCACAGGAACTGGTTCTCCATCTTCCTGGAGAGAGAGCAGAAAAGATTTCTTAGTAGTATGTTGGCCATTGAAAATTCTTGAGACAACAATAAAAGGAACAGCTCATCACAGACTGACCACAAGGCAAACTGGGAAAAGGAGAAACCAAACCTTCTCTATCCCATGCTCTTTGCTTTGCCCTTGGGCTCCTCAGGGAACTCATTTTTTACATTTTTGTTTTAACTGGAAGTTTGCTGTGATGGCATTTATTGGTGCTAAAGAGAAGTTGGGCATTGATTGCTTAAGCCTGTTTAACTACTGGTTGAAGACAACTTGTCCTGCGCTGATAGATTCCCAATGGGCCTTTAAGATCCTCCAGGCATTTTATGCCTATGGGTGACTTTGATCTGGACATTTGAAAGCTGATCAAAAACATCAGCTAAAAAAACTAATAACTTATTTGCCAAAAATGAATACGATTTCTACTCATGTCCTCAGAACACTATTATCCAAGGACACATTCCTCCCAAGGTTGCAGCCTGGATCACCAAGCCCTTGCCACATCACAGACTTCATCTTTCTTCACTATGACTTCACTCTTGAAAGAAACTACAAAATGCCCACTCATCAGGTATCCTTAGACTGAAGACTTTCCTTAAACCAGACAAAGCTAAGAAGAAGAAACCAAGAAAATAGCCTCAGGATAACCTGAAATAGGCATCATAACATTTCATTACTGCCATCCTGACCATTACTGAATTCTTATTCAATGTCTGTAGGCTCTTCATTCACACCCAGATCTAATTTGTGTGGGTAATCTCTGTTTTTCCCCTGAGCACGTTAGTTAAAGCTGTTGTTGTAAAAGACCAAGAAATTGCTGATCATTACTCATAAATGTTCACTTGGTATCTATTTACTCTGTACTTACGCACAAATCAGACAAGGGTTGTTTCTGTTCACCAGTACAGATTAATGCAGTAAATGTCCAAAAAGAAGCATTTCATAATTCTTGATAAATATATAAGAAATATATAACATGTATAAATATATAAAATGTACTTTATATAAAGTAAATATATACAATATATTTACAGATTTGCACTCAGTGTTTGCAGGTAGGCCTGTTGATCCCATACCATTCTACTAAGCATGGTTTTTGCTGTTTTGTTTTTCTTTTGTTGTATATTTTACCACACACCAAATGAAAATGAGAGTGGGCAGACTGTTGCAAAAGACAGTTACGGTGAAACCAGTAAGATGTGATAGTTGACAACCTGATGAACAGAAATGAAATAAAATACCTATCAGTTCAGTTCAGTTCAGTCACTCAGTCATGTCCGACTCTTTGCAACCCCATGAACCACAGCATGCCAGGCCTCCCTGTCCATCACCAACTCCCAGAGTTCACCCAAACTCATGTCCATTGACTCTGTGATGCCATCCAACCATCTCATCCTCTATTGTCCCCTTCTCCTCCTGCCTTCAATCTTTCCTAACATCAGGTATTTTCAAATGAGTCAACTCTTTGCATCAGGAATATTGATGCAAAAATATTGGAGTTTCAGCTTCAACATCAGTCCTTCCAATGAACACCCAGGACTGATTTCCTTTAGGATGGACTGGTTGGATCTCCATGCAGTCCAAGGGACTCTCAAGAGTCTTCTCCAACACCACAGTTCAAAAGCATCAATTCTTCAGCACTCAGCTTTCTTTATAGTCCAACTCTCACATCCATACATGACCACTGGAAAAAAGATAGACCTTTGTTGGCAAAGTAATGTCTCTACTTTTTAATACAGTGTCTAGGTTAGTCATAACTTTTCTTTCAAGGAACAAACGTTTTTTAATTTCATGGCTGCAGTCACCATCTGCAGTGATTTTGGAGCCCCAAAAAACAAAGTCAGCCACTGTTTCCACTGTTTCCCCGTCTATTTGCCATGAAGTGATGGGACCAGATGCCATGATCTTCATTTTCTGAATGTTGAGCTTTAAGCCAACTTTTTCACTCTCCTCTTTCACTTTCATCAAGAGGCTCTTCAGTTCTTCTTCACTTTCTGCCATAATGGTGGTATCACCTGCATATCTGAGGTTATTGACATTTCTCCCAGCAATCTTGATTCCAGCTTGTGCTTCCTCCAGCCCAGCGTTTCTCATGATGTACTCTGCATATGAGTTAAATAAGCAGGGTAACAATATACAGCCTTGACATACTCCTTTTCCTATTTGGAACTAGTAGTATTATATTAATTTTAAACTGCAAAAAGAAAGATAATGTGATATCAACTAGTACAAGGCTGTTGGCCTTATATGTCTTCGTCTTTGTTTTTTTTTTTTAATATTTATTTATTTAGCTGCCCTGGGTCTTAGCTGTGACATGAGGGATCTTTTGTTGAGGAGTGTAGGATCTGTTCCCTGACCAGGGATGAAACTCAGGCCCCCAACATTGAGAGCACAGGGTCTAAGCCACTGGACCACCAGGGAAGTTCTGGTTCTGCATGCCTTATAGATGCTGAGAGTGGACAGTATTACTGTCCAGCATGTTAAGTTATGTTCTTATGGTGTCAATGAAATCAAGAAAGTATTAAAAACTATATTCATTATATTCTTTTAAGAATGAAGAGGAGCACTGTTTGCAGATGGCATGATTCTCTACATAGAAAACCCTAAAGACACAACCAAAAAATTACTAGAGCTAATCAATGAATATAGTAAAGTTGCAAGGTATAAAATTAACACACAGAAATCCCTTGCATTCCTATACACTAACAATGAGAAAACAGAAAGAGAAGCTAAGGAAACAATTCCATTCACCACTGTGACAAAAAGAATAAAATACTTAGGAATAAATCTACCTAAAGAAACAAAAGACCTATATATAGAAAACTATAAAACACTGATGAAAGAAATCAAAGATGACACAAATAGATGGAGAAATATACCATGTTCATGGATCAGAAGAATCAATATAATGAAAATGAGTATACTATCCAAAGCAATCTTTAGATTCAATGTAATCCTTATCAAGCTACCAATGGTATTTTTCAGAGAACTAGAACAAATAATTTCACAGTTTGTATGGAAATACAAAAAACCTCGAATAGCCAAAGCAATCTTGAGAAAGAAGAATGGAACTGGCAGAATCAACCTACCTGACTTCAGACTATACGACAATGCTACAGTCATCAAGACAGCATGGTACTGGCACAAAGACATAAATATAGATCAACGGAACAAAATAGAAAGCCCAGAGATAAATCCACACATCTATGGACACCTTATCTTTGACAAAGGAGGCAAGAATATACAATGGACAAAAGATAATCTCTTTAACAAGTGGTGCTGGGAAAACAATGAAACTAGAACACTTTCTAACACCATACCCAAAAATAAACTCAAAATGGATTAAAGATCTAAATTTAAGACCAGAAACTATAAAACTCCTAGAGGAAAACATAAGGAAAACACTCTCTGACATAAATCACAACAGGATCCTCTATGAGCCACCTCCCAGAGTAAAGGAAATAAAAGCAAAAATAAACAAATGGGACCTAATTAAACTCAAACGCTTTTGAACAATGAAGGAAACTATAAGTAAAGTAAAAAGACAGCCTTCAGAATGGTAGAAAATAATAGCAAATGAAGCAAATGACAAAGAATTAATCTCAAAAATATACAAGCAGCTCCTGCAGCTCAATTCCAGAAAAATAAACAACCCTATGAAAAAATGGGCCAAAGTACTAAACAGACATTTCTCCAAAGAAGACATATAGATGGCTAACAAACACATGAAAAGATGCTCAACATCACTTATTATCAGAGAAATGAAAATTAAAACCACAATGAGGTACCATTTCACACCAGTCAGAATGGCTGCTATCACAAAGTTTACAAACAAGAAATGCTGGAGAGGGTGCAGAGATAAAGGAAGCCTCTTACACTGTTGGTGGGAATGCAAACTAGTACAGCCACTATGGAGAACAATGTGGAGATTGCTTTAAAAACTGGAAATAGAACTCCCATCTGAGTCAGCAATCCCACTGCTGGGCATACACATCAAGGTAACCAGAACTGAAAGAGACACATGTACCCCAATGGTCATCGCAGCACTGTTACAATAGCTAGGACATGGAAGCAACCTAGATGTCCATCAGCAGATGAATGGATAAGAAAGCTGTGGTACATATACAGAATGCAATATTACTCACTTATTAAAAAGAATGCATTTGAATCAGTTCTAATGAGGTGGATGAAACTGGAGCCTATTATACAGAGTGAAGTAAGTCAGAAAGAAAAACAGCAATACAGTATATTAATGCATATGTATGGAATTTAGAAAGATCGTAACAATGACCCTATATGCGAGACAGCAAAAGAGACACAGAGGTAAAGAACAGACTTTTGGACTTGATGGGAGAAGGTGAGGGTGGGATGATTTGAGAGAACAGTATTGAAACATGTATATTATCATATGTGAAACAGATCCCCAGTCCAGGCTCGATGCATGAGACAGGGCGCTCAGGGCCGGTGCACTGGGATGACCCTGAGGGATGGGATGGGAAGGGAGGTGGGAGAGGCATTCAGGAATGGGGACATATGTACACCCATGGCTGATTCCTGTCAATGTATGGCAAAAACCACTACAATATTATAAAGTAATTAGGCTCCAATTAAAATAAATTAATTTTTAAAAATAAAATAAAAAAGAATGAAGAGGAGAATTAAATATATTTTTTCTAATTTTCCATACAAGTTGATGTAATTTGAAACTTGATGGCATGCATGTTTGTGTGCTAAGTCTCTTCAGTCAGGTCCAATTCTGTACAACCCTATGGACTATAGCCCACCAGGCTCCTCTGTCCATGGGATTCTCTAAGGAAGAATACTGGAGTGGGTTTCCATGCCCTCCTCTAGGGGATCTTCCTGCCCCAGGGATTGAACCCATGTCTCTTATAAGTCTCCTGCACTGGCAGGTAGGTTCTTTTCTCTAGCAACACCTGGGAAGCCCACTTGATGGGGTAGAGATAAGCTTTTGTTTCAGTAACAATAATAGCCCCGACTCAAGTGCATACTCCATGCCAGGCAGTGTGCCAGGTGTTTAATATAAATTATCATTAACCTGCTGGGCAATGATACTGCAACATGACTAGGCAGGTATCTGATAGGATAGGAAAGGCAGATTTATTCTTTGGGGCCTTGACTATTAGTTTTATTTTGAGAACTAAAAACACAGGTTGCCTCTTTCTTAAGAAAGCAGAGGAGTATGTAATGATTTCATTTAATTTACTCTATTAACCTGATACAATTTGGCACTTGAAGGGATAAGCCTTGTTTATTATAATAATAATAGCCACTACTCTTAAGTATCTGCTTCTTGCCAAGTTGGGGCTTCCCAGGTGGCTCAGATGGTAAAGCGTCTGCCCACGTTGTGGGAGACCTGGATTCGATCCCTGGGTCAGGAAAATCCTTTGGAGAAGGAAATGGCAACCCACTCCAGTACACTTGCCTGGAAAATTCCATGGATGTAGGAGACGGGTAGGCTACAATCCATGGGGTTGCAAAGAGTCAGACACGACTGAATGACTTCGCTCTCTTTCTTTATTACTTGCCAAGTAATATGTCTGGTCTTCAACATAAATACCTTTACTACTCCCAGATAGTTATTATTATTCCCATTTTACCTGCTAAGAAACTGACTGAGGGAGATAACTGTGTGCTGGAGGACAAAAAGTAAGTTGTGGAGACAACTTAAATCCAGTTGGCTAAGACACCCAACTTATTATCTTCATGACTCAGATAACCACGATGGCGTGATCACTCACCTAGAGCCAGACACCCTGGAATGCAAAGTCAAGTGGGCCTTAGGAAGCATCACTATGAACAAAGCTAGTGGAGGTTTTTCAAACAGTTGAGCTATTTCAAATCCTGAAAGATGATGCTGTGAAAGTGCTGCACTCATACGCCAGCAAATTTGGAAAACTCAGCAGTGGCCATAGGACTGGAAAAGGTCAGTTTTCATTCCAATCCCAAAGAAAGGCAAAGCCAAAGGATCCTCAAACTACCACACAATTGCAGTCATCTCACATGCTAGCAAAGTAATGCTCAAAATTCTCCAAGCCAGGCTTCAGCAATACATGAACCATGAACTTCCAGATGTTTAAGCTGGATTTTGAAAAGGCAGAGAAACCAGAGATCAAATTGCCAACATCGATTGCATCATCGAAAAAGCAAGAGAGTTCCAGAAAAAACATCTATTTCTGCTTTATTGACTATGCCAAAGCCTTTGACTGTGGATCACAACAAACTGTAAAATTCTTCAAGAGATGGGAATACCAGACCACCTTACCTGCCTTCTGAGGTGCATAATCTGTATGCACTCAAGAAGCAACAGTTAGACTGGAAATGGAACAACAGACTGATTCCAAATTGGGAAAGGAGTACATCAAGGCTGTATTTTGTCACCCTGCTTATTTAACTTATATACAGAGTACGTCATGTGAAACACCGGGCTGAATGAAGCACAAGCTGGAATCAAGATTGTCGGGAGAAATACCAATAACCTCAGATACACAGATGACACTACTCTTATGGCAGAAAGCAAAGAAGAACTAAAGAGCCTCTTGATGAAGGTGAAAGAGGAGAGTAAAAAAGTTGCCTTAAAACTCAACATTCAGAAAACTAAGATCATGGCATCCGGTCCCATCACTTCATGGCAAATAGATGGGGAAACAAGGAAAACAGTGAGAGACTTTATATTTTCAGGCTCCAAAATCACTGCAGATGGTGACTGCATCCATGAAACTAAAAGACCCTTGCTCCTTATTAAGAAAAGCTATGACCAACCAAGACAGCATAGTAAACAGTGGAGACATTACTTGGCCAACAAAGGTCTGTCTAGTCAAGGCTATGGTTTTTCCAGTAGCCACGTATGGATGTGAGAGTTGAACTATAAAGAAAGCCGAGTGCCAAAGAATTGATGCTTTTGAACTGTGGTGTTGGAGAAGACTCTTGAGAGTCCCTTGGACTGCAAGGAGATCCAACCAGTCCATCCTAAAGGAAATCAGTCCTGGGTGTTCATTGGAAGGACTGATGCTGAAGCTGAAACTCCAATACTTTGGCCACCTGATCTGAGGAACTGACTCCTTTGAAAAGACCCTGATGTTAGGAAAGATTGAAGGCAGGAGGAGAAGGGGATGACAGAGGATGAGATGGTTGGATGGCACCACCGACTCAATGGACATGAGTTTGAGCGAATTCCAGTGGTTGGTGATGGACAGGGAGGCCTGGTGTACTGCAGCCCATGGGGTCACAAAGAGTCGGACATGACTGAGCGACTGAACTGAACTGAATTTGCCATGCAAAATAATATATTTGCATTTCGAAGGGTGTGGACTTCTGGGGTTGAGAGAGTTCTAACCTTGTTCAGTTCCTCAGCTATGCCCAACTCTTTGCTACCCCAAAGACTACAGTATGCCAGGCTTCACTGTCCAGACTTGCCCTGGAGGCTCCTTTTTCCAACCTCCACAGGCTGCCTCCTTCCAACCCTGCAGGCTCCTTCTTGCTGTAAGCACCAGGAAAGATTCCTTTGGAAGTCAAAAGGTTGTTTTTAGGGTGAGTTCAGCTTCCAGGGAAAGAACTGTGTGTGGTTGAGGAGGACCAGGCTGGTCACTCTGAGAGATGGATAGACTTAACTGGTCATGTCAAGGAGTTACTCTGGATGGGTTCTTCTTAGATGATTAGAATTCTCTCTTAGCTCAGACTTACCGGATACAGAATATCTCTCCTCTCCCAGGCTGAGAACAATGCTCCATGGAGAAGAGGAATAGAAATAGGAATCTTCCCAGCATATTACAAAGGTCCTAACATTGATGACTCCTATTTGAACACAGTCAGAGAACCATGATTGCCTATAAGGGGTCACCTGGGATTGGGAAAAGTAAGACTTTGGTGTCTTCAGTTCAGTTCCGTCACTCAGTCATGTCTGACTCTTTGTGACCCCGTGGACTGCAGCACTCCAGGCTTCCCTGTCCATCACCAATTCCTGGAGCTTACTCAAACTCATGTCTATCAAGTCGGTGATGCCACCCAACCACCTCATACTCTGTCATCCCCTTTTCCTCCCTGGCCCTTTGAAAAGGGTTAGAGTTAGGGTTCTTTGCATCAGGTGGCCAAAGTATTAGAGATTCAGCTTCAGCATCAGTCCTTCCAATGAATATTCAGGACTGATTTCCTTTAGGATGGGCGGGTTGGATCTCCTTGCAGTTCTTTACATGGCAAAAGAGACTTTGAAGATGTAATTAAACTAAGGACTTTGAGATGGGGAGATTATACTGGATTTATCCAGGTGAGTCCAATAAAATCACAAGACTCCTTCCAAGCAGAAGAAGGAAGCAGAAGAGGAGGCTGGGGTGAGGCGATAGGAGGATTCAACTGGCTAATACTGAAAATGGAGGAAGGGGGCCTTGAGCCAAGGAATGTGCTGGCCACTAGAAACAGGAAGTGGAAAGGAAATGGATTCTCCTCTAGAACCTCCAGAAAGGACCCAAGCCTGCCAAGAATTTTGCAAATTGAGCACCACGTTGGACCTGAGACTTCTAACCATGGACGTGTAAGTTAATAAACTTGTATTGAGTTATGTCACTAGAGTAGTGATAATTTGCTATAGCAGCAATACGGAGTGAGTACTAATTCCCTGGGCTTCCCAGGTGGCTCAGTGGTAAAGAACCCATCTGCCAATGCAGGAGACATAAGAGACATTCGATCTCTGCGTCAGGAATATACCCTGGAGGAAGGCATGGCAACCCACTCCAGTATTCTTGCCTTAAGTATCTCATAGACAGAGGAGCCTGGTGGGGTTACAGTCCATAGGGTCACAAAGAGTTGGACACTACTGAAGTGATTTAGCATGCATGCACTAATTCCCTATCTTTTATTGTTCTTTAATTATTTCATTTGTGTGAGTCTTACTTCCCTGCTGCTGCTACTGCTGCTAAGTCACTTCAGTTGTGTCCGACTCTGTGCGACTCCATAGACGGCAGCCCACCAGGCTCCCCTGTCCCTGGGGGAGGCAAGAACACTGGAGTGGGTTGCCATTTCCTTCTCCAATGCATGAAAGTAAAAAGTGAAAGTGAAGTCGCTCAGTGTCCGACTCTTAGCAACCCCATGGACTGCAGCCTACCAGGCTCTTCCATCCATGGATTTTCCAGGCAAGAGTACTGGAGTCCTAGGAGACCATAATCATTCTTGGGAGATTGGTCTTATTCATTTCCTCTTTCTTTTTCAGGTTCAATTAGATATAAGCTTTAGGCTCTAGGTGAACTCACCAAGCAGTCACATTACGAAACTTCTGCTGACAACTTGCAGAAAGCATGGCATCCAGGCAAGCACTAAGAATTGTAGACCCATTTTTATTAAGAAGAGAAAGATCTGGTGCTGCCAGTCCAGGTGGCAAGCTCTCTCTCCCCTGTCAGAGGGCACTGTTACATATTTTTCTATCAACAGTACAAGTGCTAAATATCACTCCGCCTTTTCCTCCTATTTTGAAAATTCTCCCTCTTCATGTTTAGCAACATTTTACAGACATATATCATACCTAAGCATATAGACATAACATATATAACTATACATTATTGAATATACCATTGCTATTTTTATTTTGAACAAATTGTTATCTGTTGGATTAACTAAGTATAGGAAAAATAAATTGATCTGATAGTTGATACCTATTCATGTTGTTTTATCACCTTTTTAATTTTTGGATGGCTGGACATGATGTACCAGGTCAAAGGAAATAGCAGAAATAGACCATTATGTGGTAGTGAGGTGTGGGGGCATGGAAAGATTTCCATAGCCCTATAATTAGGTCTCAGCCATTTAGTGAGACTATTCCTCCAGACTGTGAGCTTCACGGATGTTTTAACTTCCCCACATAGGTGAAAGAGGCGGCTAGAGAATCCTGGAGTTGGTGGTTTCCCTACTCCCACCTGAAAGCTTAGGAACAAAGTTAATTGGGAATTTCCCTTCCCCCAGGTCACTTAGGCTCTGATAATGCCTCAGTAAAGTTAGGCTCTGATTAGCTTAACAAGGGCAGACCTTATTAAGTAAAAACAGAATGCTCTGGTTCATTTCAAAAGGGTCCTTTTCTCTTTCCCAGGTTGAAAGCACAAAGGAATTTTTCTCCAGTATTTACTGTGAGAACCTAGCTGAGCTACTGGGGTTGAACTGCAGATAGTGCCAGTTTAGGAAGGTGAGTTTTTAAGTTTCAAAAATTGCCCACACTGAGCCTCCTGCAATTTGTCAGTTACAGTTGAGGTTTTCCTACTCTGTCTGGGGCTGGTTTCAGGTGAGTTTGGCCTTGTGAGTGTCTGCTCTGGAAAGCCATTACTCCCTGTATTCACCTGTCTGTCTCCCGAGTCTTGAGGGCAGAAACTTGCCCATACAGTCCATATTTCTTTTAGGGCTCCTAGAAGAATTGTTGATATTTTTATTCTATTTAACTTTTTATTTCTTATTGTGATTTCTAAATTCCTTGTAAGTGGAACCCTATACAATCAATGTTCAGTTAAAATTCTCCGGTTAATTGGACAGTTCTGAGTTTCTCCCAGACTGAAAAGAATGAATTTGTGTTGTTGTTGCTACTACTCTGGAGATGTTATTGTTGGGGTTTTGCTGTTGTTGCTGGTGGTGACTCTATATCATATACAAATTATATAGAATGAAAGGCATAACCTAGCGGAGAACTTCAGGAGAACATTCTTTGACATGAATGGTAGCAATATTTTCTTAGATCTGTGTCCCAAGGCAAAAGAAATGAAAGCAAAAATTAACAAATAGGACCTAATCAAATGCAAAAGCTCTTGCACAGCAAAGGAGACTATCAACGAAACAAAAAGACAGCCTATGGAAGCAGGGGAAAATATTTATAACAATGTAACTGACAGGATGTCAATATCAAAGATATACAAATAGCACATACAGCTCAATATCAAAAAAGCAAATGGCCCAATCAAAACATGGGCGAAGGAGCTGAATATACATTTTTCTAAAGAAGGCATACAGATGGCCAATAGGCATAAGAAAGGATATGTGATAAGAATCACTTCACACTAGTCAGAATGGCTATTATCAAAGTCTACAAATAATAATTGGTGAAAAGGGTGTGGAGAACAGGGAACCCTCCTACACTGTTGATGAGAATATAAACTGATGCAACCAGTGTGGAGAGAAGTATGTAGGTTTCTTAAAAAATTAAAATAGAGATACCAAATGATCCAGAGATACCATATGCACTCCTGGGCATAATCTGGAGAAAACTATAATTCAGAAACATGCATACACCCCAATGTTCAATAGCAGCACTGTTTATAATAAGTCATGAAAACAACCTAAATATTCCTCAGCAGATGAATGGATAAAGATGTGGTATGTATATACAGTGAAATATTACTGACCCATAAAAAAGAATGAATTAATGCCATTTGCAGCAACATGGATGGACCTAGAAATCATCACACTAAGTGAAGTAAGTCAGAAAGAAAAAGACAAATGCCATATGATATCACTTATATGTGGAATCTAAAATATGACACAAATGAACTTATCTGTGAAACAGAAACAGACTCACAGACATAGAGAATAGATGTGTGGTTGTCAAGGGGGAGGGATGGGTTGGGAGTTTGGGATTAGCAGATACTATTATATATAGAATGGATAAACAACAAGGTTCTACTGTATAGCACTAGAAAGTATATTCAATGTCCAGTAATTTAAAAAAATAGAAAATATGACAAAGAATGTATATATGTGTATAACTGAAGAACTGTGCTATACAGTAGAAATTAATGCAGCATTGTAAATCAGCTATACATGGGTAAAATAAGTTTCTTTAAAAAATGTCTATATAGTGGAAAATTACTTAGCTATACAAAGAATGAAATAATACCACTTGCAGCAACACAGATGGACCTGTAGATTATCATTTTAAATGAACTAAGTCAGACATAGATAAAGACAAATATCATATGAAATCACTTAGATGTGAGATCTAAAAAAAGATACAAATAAACTTATTTACAAAACTGAGATAGATTCACATAGAAAACAAACTTATGTTTACTAAAGGGGGAAGGAGAGGAAGGGTAAGTTGTGCATTGGGAATTACATATACATACTATTATATATAAAACAGATAAACAACAATGACTTACTGTATGGCATGGGGAACTATATTCAATATCTTATAATAATCTATAATGAAAAGAATCTGAAAGAATATGTATACATAACTAAATCACTTTGCTGTATACCTGAAATTAGTAAAACTTTGTAAATCAACTACACTTCAATTTAAAAAAAAAAAAACAAAACAAAAAGAAAAGCCATCAGAAACAAGCTAAAAATTTTAAAAGACACATGCATCCCCATGTTCACAGCAGCACTATTTACAGCAGCCAAGACATGAAAACAACCAGCGCCCATCAGATGACTGACTTAAGAAGAGGTGACACATACATACAATGGATTATCACTCAGCAAAAGAAGAGGATGAAATTCTGCCATTGGCAATTGACTGTAAAGAATATTATGCATAGTGAAAAGAGTCAGAGAAAGACAAACATACATGATATCACTTATATGTGAAATCTAAAATATAATACAAATGAATCTGTATACAAAACAGAAGCAAACGTACATAGAAAACAAGTTTATGGTAACTGAAAGGGAGAGGGAATTAGGGAGGGACAAATTAGGAGTAACAGATAAAAACTATATAAAATAGAAAAGAAACAGGATTTTCTGTATAGTACAAGAAATTATACCCTGTAATTATATCCTGTAATAACATATAATGGAATATAATCAGGAAAAAAAAAACTGAATCACTATGCTGTATGCCTGAAACTAATATGGTATTGTAAATCAACGGTACTTCAAATTAAAGAATAAAAGGCATAAGCCTTTAGGAGTCACTTTTTTTTATTCTTATTTTTTTTAATATTCATTTATTTGGCTGTGCTAAATCTTGGTTGCATCATACAGAATCTTTCCTTAAAGTGCATTGACCCTCTAGTTGCAACATTCAGGCATAGCATAGTTGCACAGCATATGGGATCTTAGTTCCCTTGATCAGGGATCAGACCTGCCTCCCCTGCGTTACAAGGTGGATTTTTAAACTCTGGAACCACTAAGGAAGACCCTAGGTGTAACCTTTTTAATTTGAAGATAATGAGAGGCATCTTTTTTCTGTACTCCACCTACCAAAGACAGCAAGTCAGGACCTCAGACCTTCCAGGAGGGCTTAGAGTAGTTCAAACAGAAAGATCCAGAAACATGTTGGGCAGATAGGAGGGTGGAGATGCCGCATAACTGGGTATTATACAGCATGCTTATTCTTGAGAGTGAGTGCAGGCTTCATAGATATGGGTCATAATCATCCAGGTGTACGCATGTTCAGGGTGCAACTGATGGTGAATACCACATGGATCCCTCTGTGTGCCAGTGTAATTTTGCTAGTGCCTGTGGTTTAGGAGTAGGCATGTGTTTGGAGACAATATTGAGCTCATGTGTGTGGAAAAGTATGACTTGAAACATGAGGATTAGGTCCACAGTAAGTCTTCCACATCATCAAGACTGCAGCCAGCAAAAAACTGTTCCTTTTTGTATATTCCATCATGTAAAAAAAAAAAAGTTCACAAATTTTTGAAAGTGAAATCATGCTTTGATATGAAAGAAGATATCATAAAAGAAGTTAGCAAATATTTATAGATGAATGAAAATGAAGAATACAACATACTAAAAGAGGAAATTATAGCCTCAAATGCTTAATTAAAAAACAAGAAAGATCTCAAATCAACATTCTAACTTAACAATCTAAGAAACTAAAAAATAGAGTATAAATTAAATGCAAAGACATCAGAAAAAAGGAAGTAATAAAGATTGTAAGGGCAAGGGTTATTCACTCAGTTGAGTCCAACTCTGTGACTCCATGGGCTGTAGAACACCAAGCTCCTCTGGCCATGGGATTCCCCAGGCAAGAATACTAGAGTCAGTTGCCATTTCTTTCTCCAGGGAATCTTCCCAACCCAGGGTCTCCCACTTTGCAGGCAGATTCTTTATCAGAATCACCAGACAGCAGGGTAAATGAAATAGAAGGAGAAAAAACAGTAGAGAAAAATCAAAGAATCCATAACAGGTTCTTCAAAAACATTAACAAAGTTGACAGTGTTTAACCTAGTAGACTAATAAAAAAGAGAAGACTCATATTACTTAATCAGAAATGATAGGGGGACATTACTACCAATTTGATACAAATTTAAAAAAATAATAGTATTGTGAAAAACCACATGCCAAAAAATTGGATAACCTAGGTGAAATGGACAAATTCCTAGCAACATAAAACCTACCAAAATTAAATCAAGAAGAAATAGAAAACCCAAGGGAACTCTCTAGCATTCCAGTGGTTCACACTCCACAAAGCAAAGACTACTTTTGCTGTGAAGGGCATGAGTGGGGAATTAAGACCCTGCAAGTCAGGCCACAGGCTTCCCAGGTGGTGCTGAAAAGCTAAGTGTAAGTGTTAGTTGCTCAGTCATGTCTGACTGTTAGACCACATGCACCACAGCCTGCCAGGCTCCTCTGTCCATGGAATTTTCCAGGCAAGAATACTGGAATGAGTTGCCATTCCTTTCTCCAGGGGATCTTCATGACCCAGGGATCAATCCTGGGTCTCCAGCATGCCAGGCCAATTCTTTATGTCTGAGCCACAGGTGGCACTAATGGTAAAGAATCTGCCTGCCAATGCAGGAGACACAAGAGAGGCAGCTTCAATCCCTGGGTCAGGAAGATCCCCTGGAGTAGGAAATAACAGTTCAGTTCAGTCGCTCAGTCATGTCTGACTCTTTGTGACCCCATGGACTGCAGCACACCAGCCTTCCCTGTCTATCACTAACTCCCAGAGCTTACTCAAACTCATGTCCATTGAGTCGGTGATGCCACCCAACCATCTCATCCTCTGTCATCCCCTTTTCCTTCCACCTTCAATCTTTGCCAGCATCAGGGTCTTTTCAAAGGAGTCAGTTCTTCACATCAGATGGCCAAAATATTGGAGTTTCAGCTTCAGCATCAGTCCTTCCAATGAATATTCAGGACTGATTTCCTTTAGGATTAACTGGTTTGATCTCCTTGCCATCCAATGGACTCTCAGAGTCTTCTCCAACACTACAGTTCAAAAGCATCAGTTCTTCGGTGCTCAGCTTTCTTTATAGACCAACTCTCACATCCATACGTGGCTATTGGAAAAACCATAGCTTTGACTAGACAGACCTTTGTTGGCCAAGTAATGTCTCCGCTGTTTACTATGCTGTCTTGGTTGGTCATAGCTTTTCTTCCAAGGAGCAAGGGTCTTTTAATCTCATGGTTGCGATTACCATCTGCAGTGATTTTGGAGCCCAAAAATATAGTCTCTCACTTTTTCCATTGTTTCCCCATCAATTTGCCATGAAGTGATGGGACCAGATGCCATGATCTTAGTTTTCTGAATGTTGAGTTTTAAGCCAACTTTTTCACTCTCCTCTTTCACTTTCATCAAGAGGCTCTTTAGTCCTTCGCTTTCTGCCATAAGGTTGGTGTTACCTGCATATCTGAGATTATTGGTATTTCTCCTAACAATCTTAATTCCAGCTTGTGCTTCATCCAGCCCAGCACTTCGCATAATATGTTCTGCATATAAGTTAAGTAAGCAACAGTTAGAACTGGACATGGAATGACAGACTGGTTCCAAACTGGGAAAAGAGTACATCAAGGCTGTATATTGCCACTTGCTTATTTAACTTATATGCAGGGAATAACAACCCACTCCAGTATTCTTGCTTGAAATTTTCCATGGGCAGAGTAGCTTGACAGGCTATATAGTCCATGGGACCACAGAGAGTCAGACACAACTGTGCAACTATGTACACACATACACACACACACACACAAGCCACACCACATGGAAAAACAAACAAGCAAAAAAAAGAAAAAAAATCCAAAATACCTATAATTAGCACAGATTAAATCAGTAATCAAAAACACTTCAGCAGTGAATTGCCTAGAAGTCCACTAGTTGGGATTCCACATTGTCATTGCCAAGATCCCAGTTTAATCCTTGGTCTGTTTTTCAGTCACCTCAGTCGCGTCCAACTCTTTGTGACCCCATGGACTGCAGCATGCCAAGCCTCCAAGTCCTTCACTATCAGCCAGAGCTTGCTCAAACTCATGTCTATTGAATTGGTGATGCCATCCAACCATCTCATCCTCTACACCGTCTTCTCCTCCCACCTTCAATCTTTCCCAGCATCAGGATCTTTTCCAGTGAATCCACTCTTACCTGTAACTGGCAGAGCCCACTTACATGCCACACAGTATCTGCATTGCCGCGGTCTCCAATTTGGTCTTGAGCCCCTAAACACCAAAATTGTCTCATCCCCTGATTTCTTCTAGACTTCAGGATGCGGTCTGCCCTCCCGAACCCTTCGCTTGTACATTTTGCCTTTCCCGGCTCTGTACCTCATTGCACTTGCGCACTTCCCGCTAGTTACTCCGATCTCCGCGTCCCTTGCCGCCCAGTCCGAAGAGAGCCGATATTAGATACCCAGTTTCCCCGCCCCAAGATTTTATTCCCTTGAACTGATGCCACTCCTGGGCTTAAGAAGCAGAAAATTGGGATAAGAGCATATTCGAGGTTCATGTCCTGAGCCGTGAGACCACGAACCTGCAAGGGGAAGAGATGTGCCGCGAGGCAGGCGTGTCGAATGGAACACTGAGGTTTCTTGACACTGAGGTCTGGGTGTGAACCTGTCATTCGGTCACTCATGTCTCGTTTCAGCTAGAATCATTTCTCCTGGTATCTGTGCCCCACCCCCAACTCCCCCGCTCCGCAATGCCGCTGCAGTTCTTGCCGTGCTGAGGGTCTCTACAGGCTATGTGGATTGTGTGCAATGCACTCAGACCCAGCAATCCTGTGTACAGGGAGAAGCTTCTTTCTCTGCGTTCTACCTGCTGAGGACAAGTTAGGACCTCGGACCTTCCTGGAAGGCTTAGAGCAGTCGCTGCAACAGAGAGATCCAGAAACCTGTTGGCCAGGATGTAGGAGGGTCGAGGTGCTGGGCAATCGGGTGTTACAGAGCACGTTTATTCCAGAGAGTCATGGACGCAGGACGTAATTCTGCTCCTGTGTGCTGCGCGCTTGCTGCCGGACTCTGAACATCACCTGGATGCCCCGGTGCACCAGTGTCATTTTGTGAGTGCCTGTGGTTAGGGAGCGCGCACATGTTTGGAGTCAGTACTGAGTTTGTGAGTGTGTAAGAGTAGACAGAAGCCAGCACGGGATTACACTCCCGCAGGGCTCTTTAGCACCATCAAGCTTGGCGGGCTTCCTAGCAGAGGACTGAATTGCAGTAGATGAGGGTGCAGGGCTACCATCACAGGTCACTGGAACATATCGGTAAACCGCAGCGGGAAGCTGGGTAAATGGTTGGGGAAGGAGAGTGAGCATTAGGTGATGAATGGTGGGGGAGGAGGCGTGGGGCTAGAGGTCTGCTTGGAAGCTGGGAGGCATCTAAGCCTTGCACTTCCCTGCTCAGGCTCAGCGGGGCATCCAGCCCCTCCTTACCCAATGAAGGACCACCCAGCATGACTCCAGGTAGCTGCGGAGGGTGTTGACTGGGAAAGCATATCGTGATCCCACGGAATCTTCTATGAACTTCCCTGGTAAGCTCTTCTAGATCCCTAATTGGGTGGAGAACAGGTACATGGTTAGTAACGATAGCATCCCTTCAAGATTGGAATATGATTCCCATTTCAGAGATAAGTATGTTGAGACTTTACTAGTTTCTAGCCTGCGATCTTACTACCTGGCAAAGTTACAGCCGGAACAGAGCTGAAATCTGTCAAAGTTCCTGGACTTCCAAGGCTTTATCTCCACACGCCCTGCTCTCCCATGCGCGCTTCCTGCTGCCTGAATTCAACTCCCTGCTTGGGCACAGAATCTTCAACTCTGCTGCGCATAACCCTGAAGCGCTCTTGGACAGGGCTCTATGGTCAGATCAAGGGGATTCAGGATTCCCTGTAATGCTGGATTCTACTCTACAGGACTAGGAATGGAGTGGGACGCGTGCCTGTTCAAAACCCTTGAAACCGAACAGGTAAAATTAACTGTGACGTCAAATTGTCCTCAAATTCCAACTTACTTTTCCTGTGTTTTTCATTTGTCTTCATCAACCCCCCTCTGTGTCCCCTTCCCACCCCCGCCATCAATGACCTCAATGCAAATACAAGTGGGGTGGTACTTCTGGATGCTCCATGTTCTGGACGCAAGTGGTGACATAATCCTTCTGGGGCTCACATCCTTCCCCTCATTGGTTGCCCGGAGCTCCTGGAACCCCCCTAGACCCAGAGCAGCGGAAATAAAAGCAGCTGCTCGCGCTGGGAGGATTCAGAGGCATCCAAGTGTCTCTGCCACTTCTGCCAGAGTGCCATCGCCTGCCGCCAAAGCTACTGCTGCTGCTCCTTCCTCTGCTCCCAGCCACCTGGTACCGGCTATCGGGTAAGCCCGGAGATTCCTGCTTAGCTGGGATTCTGCTTCTCTTTCTCCCCTTGCTTCCCTCTCTCTCTCCAGTACTTTTTTCTTAGCGGATCTCTTCTTGTCTCAACACCTCTGTCCACCCCTGTCCGGGTCTCTTCGACACACTGCGTTACTCTGCAAGGCTCCTTCCACAGGTAACCGTGAATGGTCTCAGTTTGCAAACTCCCTTCTTCACTCTCCTCATGCCCAGGCTGGCTCCAGTCTCTCTCTCGCGGCTCATGTGCTTAGGTCAGTCTGGGATGCTGAAGCTCCCCAGGGCACTGAAGGCTGATCCTGATGCAGGAATATCTTTATGAAGCCAGTGCTGTCATGCGTCACATCTCATGTCTTGTGGACCAAGGGAAATGGGTTTCAAATCCAGGACAGTGCAGGCAGGTGGGAAACAGGGACAGATGGCTGTTAAACAGAAGCCCTCATTTGTGGGTTCTGGGAATTTTTTTTCCTAATTTGAGACTTCCAGATTGATTCTTACTGGTCATATTTATCAATGTGAACAGCTGAGCATAGGCATTTGGTCCTTTAGTTTCTTGGGGATTCCAACAGCAGAAATTTGTCCTTGGGAACTTCCTTCCCACACCAGCAGGACAGCTCTGGGTTGTACGAGCGGGAAACTGGTGGTCACAGGTACTCCCAGTCTGTCCTGAGTGTGTAAGATGCTGGTAGGGACCTATAGACCAACATTTTTTCACCCAATTTCCTGCCAGTTTTCTTTGCTAAACCAAGCATTCTACAGGCTTACTGGATCATCTAGTGGTTCACTTAGCTATTGAGCATATGATGGTGAAAGGGAGTGAAATGACCAAACTGAAACCAGGACAATTGGGAGTTAAGAGGCATAGGCAGGAGCAGAGCCCAGGTCTGTGGGCTCAAGGAATTTAGACCTGCTACAGGTGGTGACATTCTTTCCTTGCAGAGAGGTATCATGGGTTTCTCGAAGTTCCCCCTCTTCCTGGTCCTCAGCATCCTGATCATCCACCAGGCAGGCATGCTCCAGGCAGCACCATTCAGGTAAGACAGCCCTACCTGAAGCCCTGTCACTTCCCACAGCCCCTGGAATTATACAATTCTATGTTCTCAGTTGTGCTGTGCTCTTATGAGGGGGTGGTAATGTATGAATGTAAACATGTAGATAAGTTTACCATAAATTTTTTATGAGATGAAGATGTATAGCATACAGTTTATAGATATATGATACATGATATTCCTTGCAAATTTCATATGCTGTGAACCTCATAGCATTCTTTTGTTGATTTTTACCAGACATTTTTATCTTTAGGAAACCTAGTTACTAGTTTAACCATAATTTGCACAATGAATTGCATCCTAATTTGTTAATTGCTTTGCCAATAAATGTTATTAAATTTGATATATAAAATCTGATTTATATTTTATCTAATTCCTCACCTTCATTCAAATTACATTAAAGTGAAACCATTTTCAGATTTAAATAATTAATAATGGCTATATTTTATACTAAGCTCATAAAACTCCTGAAAATCTAACCATCACCTTTCACAAGTCTATATGATCCACTTGGACCAAGCCACTTCTCTAGGTCACATCAGATCCTAAATCCTGGTGAAGCAGCAATTTTGGATGAACAATGGCCTACACCCTGTCCATTGAGAGCTGGTTTAGTCACATCTGCAGGGGAAGTCCCAGAATCCAAGAAACTTCATTGCTTATCCTAGAATGAGGATTTTCAGGGACTTAGAGCACCTGTTGCTCTTGTTTCTTCTCCCCAGGTCAGTCTGGAAAAATGGCTTTGTACCAGCTACACTCACTGAGGAGGAATCGTACTTCCTACTGGCCACAATGGTGAAATGCTATGTGGAGATGAAGGCTAGTGAGCTGGAGTATGAGACTGAGGACTTCGGGTAAGTCTGAGTACCCCTCTCAGAACATGGCTTACCTTCTGCATTGGCATACCAGGAAGACATATGGTTAAGCACAAGATTGGGGGACTTCCTTGGTGGTCTGTGCTTCTGATGCAGGGGGTGCCAGTTTGATCCCTGGCTGGGGAACTCACGAGTTGGCCACATGTTGATCTCATATGTTAGAGAAAAAAAAATTGAGATTGGGATAGTGCCATAAGTGTCTCTCTCATCTCATAAGCCTTGGGTGATTTTTAATTTACACAGAAAAGACTGGCTGTTACAGATCTATGTTTCAAGACCAGTAACCCAAGCCCCCTTTGTTTTATGATACCCCTGGAAATATCTACAGGGAATGATGTAGTATTTTCCCTAATGCTCTGGGATTTTCTAGGTGATGATCGTATTTAGCAGAAACATTTAAGGTTCACTGGTGCCTCTCAGAGTAGTAATTTTCCACTGATGGTCCCATGGGGCAGCACCTGCCCTCAACCTCTCACTGACAGATCTTTTCATTTTTCTCCATCCTACAAATCAGCATCATTGCCCAGGAGAGAACCAGTGACACCGCCACCAGCATGACCCATAAGATGGCAGGCTTCCTGGGCAAATCTGGGAGCAAGATTAAGAGGAACATCATGTCCACCAACGTGGCTCCAAAGCCTTTGGCCGGCACCGCAGGGATCTTCAGAACCAACTAGGGAAATAATTCCAGGAAGAAGATGACCAGCCAGTACTTCAAATGGCACAGCTGGTGGCTGGGTTTTACAGACATGCATGCCACATTCTAACCCTCTCTTGGCCCGTATCTTAAAAATATCCACAGCAGAGTTGCTGAGCCCAGTGTCTAGATACAGAACAGAGAGCCTCAATATCTGAAATCCTTCTAACTTGCGTTCATTTGTTTTCCAGTGTCTCTCGGTGATACTGAGATCATCTGCCGGGAAACATAGATCCTATTCATTTAAAACACTGTTCCAGACCTCCCTGGTGGTCCAGTAGTTAAGACTTCACACTTCCACGACCAGGGGAAAAGGTTCGGGCCCTGGTTGGGGAACTAAGATCCCACATGCTTAAGATCCCACACTGCAACATGCCACACCATGGTGCAGAAAAAGCAAGCATACAAACAAAAACTGCTCCTTGCAGTTATAATTGTGATTATTCTAGTTTTTGAGTTTGAAAGGCAAAGACCCGACCCTTTGAGAATATTTCCTACAATGTCGTCTGGATTCAGAGATAGACTTGGGTTCAAATACTGTGTCCTCTACCATGTCCCCATGGGCCAAACCCTCTATAAGCCTGTTTCCCCATTTAACTTGAAGGCAACAATACTAGCTACCTGTTAGCAGCTGAACTCTACTTCTTGTAATTTGCAATGAAAGAAACTTGCAGAAAAAATAGCATGGAAGACCTGCATGTATGCATGCTTGTTGATGTTGAAAACGTTCTTTTCCTTGAAGTAAACTGAAGCTAAATGCGAAATAAACTCATTTGCCGTTATCTAGTGTGCATCTTTTTAATATTTGATTCTATGTTCAGTAAATATGATTCATGTCTCATCGGCTTATCTGGCAGAAAATTAGGGCCCTGTCAGCCAACTTTGCCAAGAGATATTACATCCGTTATGAATTCAAACTAACTTAGTCTTCACAGACATATTTTGTCCTTAGAAGTATTTTGATTGTGAGATCTTTTAGTGATAACATATCTGACAATGTTTATTAAACGGCAACCAAACTCTTAGTTTAAAACAAACAGCCAAAATACACTACGTTTTCCCTGTGCTCTAAAGTTAGAATGTCCTTAAGATAACTTTAATATTCTTTAATGTGTGTGTGTATGCTCAGTTGTGTTTGACTCCTTGCAATGCCATGGACTGTAGCCTGCCAGGCTCCTCTGTCCATGGAATTCTCCAGGTAAGAATACTGGAGTGGGTTGCCATTTCCTATCCCAGGGGATCCTCCCAACCCAGGGATCGAACCTGCACCACTGAGGCACCTGGGAAGCCCAATCTTCTTTAATAAGCATGTTCAGTTTAACCTACTGTTTATTTTGCTTCTTCAAAGTTAACTCTTTTTAGAAGCTCAGTCTAAGAATATTTATCAAGACCTTTCGCCAAGCAAGAGTAAAAAGGCTTCAAATTAGGACTGAAGTGACTCTGAGCGAGGTTCACAGATTTAAGGAATGGACTTGTCCTGTTCTGTTTCTGCGGTGGGGGGCGGGGGGGGGGGAGGCGGGGCGCTCTGCAGAAAGAGAGAGGCAGCGGAACTTCCCTCAGCAAAGCCATGGGGTCCCAAGGAGAGGTGAGCCTGCTGTCCACCAACCCAGCCCCTTGGAGAGCAAGAGCCAATCAGACTCTACAGCGGTTCCGTCTAAGCAGTTCCACTTTATTGCCACAAACTCTTGGTTTATATAGGCAAGCAAGGGGGTTTTTCGAGGGACTTTCCATAGTTGCACCAATCACATTAAAGGTCAAATCATAATATGCCATAGTTGCACCAATCATGTTAAAGGTCAAATGATCATGCTCCTTCATTGTAACAGGAGTCTATGGTGATCACTCGCTGTCCACGTGCAGGGAAATCAAGAGAGCCAATCAAAAACTGTAGCATAGACCACGCCCCTATCTCTTCCGCTTAGTTTCCGAGGCAAAGCTAACCCATCTTTTTTAAGGTTTCCCATTTAGGGCCCCACATGTTTCCTTACTCTTCCTACTTGGCACTCAAAGTTCCATAGAAGCCCAGTTGCTTGAGAAGAATTTCAGTAAACTTTGCAGTCAACATGACTGTGGGGAAGACAAGTCCCTGGCTATGAGCTAGTCCTGTGCCCCAGACAGCAAATTCTGACCTCCACTGATTACATTTCCTGTGTTATACAGGCTAATAATACTATTTCTTTACATCAGAAAACTTAACTATTTGTAATGATACATCTATTTGTGGTTATTTGATTTATGTACACATTCCCCAATAGACTGTAAATACCATGAAAATGAGGACCATGGCTAGTTTTGCTCACCATTACATCTCCAGCATTTAGTCTAGGAGGTGTTCAATAATTCTGTGATGAATGAAGTCTAGAGCCCAGATTTCCAGTTTTACTGGTTGGTGGTGCCTTGCATGACCTTGGACACAGAATTACATTTCCACTGAGTCTCAGATACCATGTTTAGAAGAGGGTCTTCAGCAAGATGGTCACTAAATGTTTGTCCATCCACTTTAGACTTCTAATCTCTTTAAATATAAAGGAAGGAAGAGAAGTCATCCAGATTAGAAAATGGTCCAGTAGGGTGCTGTAGGAGAGGCAGTGGCAGAGGGTGGTTGGCTGAGCATCCCTAGGAAGTGGCATAAATGACTCCCGAATGAAGTGTGACCTCTCTACAGCCTTTGGAAAAATTGTGAAAGGAAAGAAGTTTCTCACTGAAAACTACTTTTTTCCTTATCAGTTTCTTAAATCCTCACACCCACCACCATCAACATGACCATGTTGACAACTCCAACAGATCAGTGTCCTCTCATCTCCCATTCTGTCCTGACTCTAAAAAAACAAATGCTAAAATAAACACATTCACATATAAGTGCACTTTTAGGAACTTTGTTGTTTTAACACTTTACTCTCCTGCCATTGGGGTCTGCATTTTCCAATTTAAGCTGTTTGGGGGGGATGTTTAACTCATACAAATTAAATAGTAAAGACTGAACTTCAGGCACAGTGGGAACTTTTTTTAGTGGTTCAAAGGAGGCTTTCATAAGCTTCCTCAAATCCCATGCAGAGGTGCCATACTTTACCAGCTTTACCTCACTGCCTGACTCCTAGGAGCATCAACGAAATCTGAGTGCACAAACCCATCCTACATAACACTTTGTTAACAAAATCATCACTTAGGTACCCTTCTAGTGCTGAGACTCTCGTGAGGTATGTGAGGTATTCACCTTGGGAGTAAATTAAGGGGGCACCAAAAAGCTTAGTAATCAAGGTGATATTTTAATGTAACACCTTAAAATAAAAATGCAGAAAAAATTCATGATGAACAAGATACCAAGTTTTTAATGAGCCAACGTCAATATTGATTTTTTTTCTTTTTGCCTTAGGCTTCAATATGGCTAGGCAATACGACTAGGCATTTGAACTCTTCCTCCCTTCCATTCTGATGAAACACAACTGTGAGTGTACATAATGAAACGTGCCAACAAGGCTCCTTGTGCTGATTGCATCACTGTAGGCTGGGGGAAGGGCTGTTGGGAGGGCACCCAGGGCTCAGACTATGGGAGCAGCCATCCAAGAACTGACAGGGAACCTTCAGAATGTGTCCTGGAGGGAGGTTTCCAAGCTCAAGAAAGAGGCTTCTGCTGAAGCACAGACACTCTTTAAAACCATTACCTGTCTGCACATAGAAATAGCAGGGTTTTCACATTCTTCAGGCAGCCATTCAGCCCTGCATACTGAAGACGGGATCTCTGCCGTGAAACAGTGAAATACTTCATTTCCTGTTCTACCAAACATCCCTGTCCTGATAAAGTCCAGAGACAAACATAATATTGGTTGTTTTCTTTCACTCTAGGAGCAAATGCAGGGAGGGGGGACAAAGAGAGGGCTTTCTCTTCGGGGAGTGCTGAGAGAACACAGTAAATGATGACAGGAAGGATCTGTGTTCTGAGAGACTTTAAGTGAGTCGTGACGACCTCCCACACAGTGTCCCCAAGGGGCAGTGGGGGTGGGGATGAGGCATCTCATCAGTGCTGTTAGTGAGTCAGGCTGCCGTCAAGGCTTCAGCTCTCTGCTAACGTAGGCAGGGAGAAAATGCCAAACGAGAAATGCTCCTTATTTTACGTGAATGGAAGAATATTTGGGGAGTGAAAATTAATCCTATTTGAAAATAAATGATGGAAGGGAGCCACTCTTGAACCAAGCACCATACTGCCTAACAGCTGTGGCCAGCCAGAAATGCAAGAGGGATAATGTCAGGGAAAGCAGGCAGGGCTGACCTCAGACATCCAGTAGATGATATGACTCCATTCCTGGTGCCTCTGCATCACTGTGCTCCACCTGCAATGCCAATATCCTCCCTGGGCCATTTCCACAGAACTTTGGTTAGACACTGAGGCCTAAGTTTAGAATGATCACCTAACATATTATTTTTTCCATTTTACTAGAAAGTTATTAATAAGAATTTTAAGGAATCCCTAAAGGTAATATATTAGGCATTTGTAATAGGCAGTAGGTAGATATTCCGTGGCTGGAGATCCTGTGAAACATACAGGACACTGGAGATGTCCATTTACCAGACAGTGAGCTCAAAACAGTTAAAAAGGAAAACTTAAGGCTAACGAACTACCTAGCTTCCCCTTCAGTGTCCTTGCATCAGAGATATCGAAACTGAGAGACTAGAAACACTATCAGAGGCCAAGGCTTGCTTAGCAGATGGAGGCCTTTGCTCTTGGCATTCTTCTTTGGAGTATTTTCCCCGTATCTCTTCCTCTGAGTGCCCTCCATCCCTACCCCTCACCTCCAATATATCCACATCCCAATTCCCAGAACCAGAGTATGTTAGGTTTCACGTCATGGAGCAATAAAATGGAATTAAGGTTGATAAGGGCTTCCCTGGTGGCTTAGAAGGTAGAGTCTGCCTGCAGTGTGGGAGACCCAGGTTCGATCCCTGGGTTGATAAACATCTGTCCCTTGAGAAGCGGTGATTATCCTGGATTAATCAGGTACTAAGTAGAAGAGGCAGGCAGAGAAGGGGGCAGAAGGGTCACTGAGATCCAATGTGCTGCCTTTGAAGATGAAGGAAAGGGAACATGCCTTAAGAAATGCGCGTATCCCCTAAAATTTGAAAAAGGCAAGGAAGCTAATTCTTCCATAGCGCCTCTAGAAGGAATGCAGGCATAGAAACACCTAGCTTTTGGCCTCTAAGACCCACTTTGGACTTCTGAGGACAAAAACCTGTAAGACAATAAATTTGTGGTTTTAAGGTACTCTAGTAATTTGTTATAGCAGCAGTAGGAAACTAACACATCATTTGATCTAAGTTCAAATGTCATCTTCTAAAAGAGACTACTTGACGTCTCTCACCTGATAAAGGGTTTTGCCATGCCCAGGCACTTTTTATAACACATTTTCATGTTGTCTGCTTATTATTATCTACAGTTACTTTACTAATGTGTTTAGTACTCTTCCCTCTCACAAGAATGTAAGTTCTAGGAGGGTAGTGGTTTTCTTTTCACATATTATCTCCATTGCTTTGCATACTACTACATAGTAGACACTTAAAATAATATCTGCAGTATGAATAAGCCTTAAGCTAACAAGGACCATAACATTCCTGCTACTGCTCAGTCACAAAGGGCAGCTGTTACAACTGTCCCATGGCCAGTAGGTCCTGTATTGTAAGGAACTCTCAATACAAAACAGGAATAGAAGCAGAAATAGCAAACAGAATTTTCCAAGTAGTTAATCAGCTGCTTAATTTTAGGTACCTGGAAGCAAAAAGTTGGAACAGTAAGCACTATCCCTGGACAACAGTAGACCAGACAGCCTTCTGTGATGGCCAAAAAGTAACCAGTTGGGGATGACCAGAAAGCTGTGAAAATATGTTATTCACTCAGATTGCCTAAATATCATGTAATTACAATTCATAAGGGAATCACATGTAAAAACACCTTATAACGTAAGGACAAAAGGATAAATAAAAAAAGGCCAAATCGTGAGATTACTTTCTTTTTATATTGATAGGTCAATTATTTAATGGAAATTCTGAAGAGTATCAGCTTCTGCTAAATAAAACAGTGTTGATAATCTCCAGTTGTCTGGTCAGATACAAGCAGACCTGGTTCTTAAAAGGATAGCCACAGAAAGGGCTGGCTGCCAGGGACGTTGGATCCGCCTGCTCCAGTGAGGGAGGCGGTGCTGTCTCGTCTTCCAGGCCCAAGCGCCCAACCAGCTGGGACTTGCCTAGAGCCGCGCATAAATCAAAAGGGCCGCACACCCTCCCGGACCAGAACAAAGCCAGCAGTAACAAGCCCGAGGGCCCTACGCTCAGCCAGCCAATAGCCATAGAAATGGGGCGGGACCTTGGGGGTAATTGACCAATAGGATGCGCTGGGGTTGGAGCTCTCCCCGGGTCCTAGGGCGGCCCGGGTTTGCAGCCCCCGCCCCAGGCCATGTGGCAGCCTCACAGCGCCGAGGCGTTCGCGGCGGCCCTCGGCGGGGTCTTCTTCCTGCTTCTCTTCGCCCTGGGGGTCCGCCAGCTGCTGAAGCAGAGACGGCCGTCGGGCTTCCCCCCAGGACCGTCGGGGCTACCATTTATCGGCAACATCTACTCACTGGCCGCCTCGGCCGAACTCCCCCATGTCTACATGAAAAAGCAGAGCCAGGTGTACGGCGAGGTACAGCCGACGGAGGGCCCGCGGCTTCTTCCCCGGGGTAGGGGATGGGGGTGGGGGTCCGGGGATGCTCGTGGGTGCCAGTTATCGGGACCCTGCTCCGTGTGCCCGCAGCGTGGGAGCAAGCTCGCTTCCTGTGCCAAGGGACAAAGTCCTCAGGCGGCGCCACTGCCGGGGGCGGGGGAAAGGAGAGCCCTGCCCATCCGCGAGCCCCGCCCACCCGACGCCCGCGGTATCTGGGCGGGATTCTCCCGGCCCAGAGGGCGAAGAGGTGCCGCTCCTGCGCATGTGCAGTGGGACCCTGGACCCGTGCCGGACGCCCCGTCGGGCGTCACAGGCGCTTCCTTCAACGTTCGTTCCCCGCGCCCGGCTTCTCGGGTTCGTGGAACCTTACGCGGCGCGCGTAGGATAGCGTCCCCTTACGGCTTCTGGGGATTTCTAGGGTTGAGTTAATGGTTAATAGGAGGTCGTTGGGTATTTGCATTTGAGAATGGCTGATCTAGGCGTCTGCTGTGAGGAGAGAGCGCAGGTGAAGGACTGTGAAAGAGCGAATGAATTAATGAGTGAAGATCAGTGCCGTGTCCCACTGCTGTGCTGTCTACCTGGAGATAGGAGCGCCCCTACAACAAACACGAGCCTCCCTTGCAGTGTGACCTCTCCAGGGAAGTCTTCTAGTCCTTTTTTTCGGCAGGGGAAACTTTGGCGCAGACCCGCTGAGTGACTTGTAGGTTGCCACACAGCTACCAAAAGCAAGAGAAAGGCCAGAGTCCTAGCTTGCCTTGGGAAGAGTGTCCTAACATGGAGGAGGCAGAAGTTTCCAGAAAACGCCTTGACCCAGCTCAGTTGATTTGTTTTAAATCCTTTCCTTTATAGGAAACTACTAGCCAGACTCTGCCAGGTTCTCTGATGAAGAGGTGAAGAAGGCAGTGTCAACTTAAAAAAATGCCTGATGTGAGAGTTGGGAGTTAGTTTTATTAGGGGGCAAAATGAGGACTGCAGCCTGGGAGACAGCACCTCAGATAGCTCTGAGAAGCTGTTCCAGAGGCAACGGGATAAGGCCAGTATTCATGTGACTTTGGTGAAGGGGTTGTTCATGTAATCTGGGCACATATTTTTGCAGAAGGTTTTAGTAGTCGTGAGGAGCAGATGTCACCATGAATGAATTGAGTGCTTTTCTGGAAATGAAGAGATGCTAGAATTGGGTTCATAAAATCAGCTCCTGAAAATAGCAGCCTATCTGAAGACCTGTTCTGCCAGTTTTTTGGAATGGGGTGCCTCCTTCCTGGTGTCCATCATGACTGCCTTCAGGGCATATTGAATGTCAGCAGGTGCAACAGCACTTGATGTAGAGGTAGATGGCAAGTGCCAATTTGTGGTTGACAGCAGTCCCAGCCTGACTTTTAAGTAGTTACAGTCCAGTGAGAGAGAAAAATTAATGAACAACCACAAATTGTGTGTGTGGTGAAAAACAGGACTGTTGGGCAGTTGTGGCGTTCAAGTTTGGGATTACATTCATATTTAAACCAGTTTTTACAAGAATTATTCTAAGTTTCTGCAGTTCACTAATGGTCCATATCACTATAGGAAGGCTGGACTTAAAGTAAATATTTATAATTCTTAGATTTTGTTTTCTTTCCTCCAGTTCGTGAGTGTATTTGCATGGTTTTCATCAAATATATTTGATTTCTGGTGTGTTGGTATGAAACATCATCAACATTACAGAGAAATCAGAAGATGTGAAAGCACAAGACGAGAGGTTGAGTCCTCTTTTGTCAGTTAAAACTTGACCTTTTTTGTCTAAATCTTAATTTTTCCTGATATGCATCATGGCAATAATAATAACTGAACACAGCTAAGTGCTACTCAAATGTTCTTGATTATTAATTACAGAAGAATTTATTATACCTACATAGTAGAAAGTGTTTTTAGACCAGTTATGTGAAATGCTGTCATTCAGAATAGGAAGTTGTTTTTCGGATGTAGATGCTTGAAGTGAAAGGAACTCAATTTCTATGAACATTTGTTTGGGGGAGAGGGTAATCTTAATCTCCCAGGAATGTAGCCTGCTAGGCTCCTTTGTCCATGGAATTTGCTAGGCAAGAATACTGGAACAGGTTGCCATTTCTTACTCCAGAGGATCTTCCCAACCCAGGGATTGAACCCACGTCTTCTGTGTCTCCTACACTGGCAGGCAGATTCTGTACCACTGTGGTGGTTGTTCAGTGGCTAAGTCATGTCCAATTCTGCGACACCATGAACTGCAGCACACCATGCCTCCCTCTTCCTCACCATCTCCCATTGAATTGCTGATGCCATTCAGCCATCTCAGCATCTGTCACCCTCTTCTCCTTCTGCCTTCCATTTTTCCCAGCATCACGGGCTTTTCCAGTAAGTCAGCTGTTTGCATCAGGTAGCCAAAGTATTGGAGCTCCAGCTTCAACATCAGTCCTTCTAATGAATATTCAGGGTTGATTTCATTTACAATTGACTGGTTTGATCTCCTTGCTCTCCAAGGGACTCTCAAGAGCCTTCTCCAGCACCATCAGAGCCACCTGCAAATCACCCTTTGCTTTTTTGAGGGTGTGGAACCAAAAGATACAACCAACCCAAAGATCAGTAGAAGGAAGGATTTATTACTTGCAAGTAAAAAGAACACAACAGATCTTTCCCAAGGCAGCTTCTCTAGACAAGAAAATTGGGGATGTTTTATGTTAGGGTATATGCATGTTCATGAAGGCTGGGGCAGTGTGTGCACATTCATGAAAGGGCTTGAGCAAGAAAATTCAGCATAGAACGGGGACAGAATTTGACAGGTCAAGACAGTTGATTGAAGTCCCAGAGTTCAAAAAAGGTCAACATTTCTAAGGTTCTAGTTGATCTGGTGGTTGAACGCTTCAGGCTCATGTTTACCATTTAATGAGAACTGGGATTCTTTATAGCTGATGCATTATCTTTGCTATTGTTACTTGTTTTCTGTGATAAATCACTTGTTCTTTTATTCCCTTAAGATTAATTACTGAGACCTGTACAAGGGCAAGTATTGTGCCCAGGCTTAGATCCCCAGATGGCTTAGGGAGAAAATGACTTCTCTTAAGAAAGCCATTCCTGGTTCTTTCTTTCTGGGGACCCCCTATCCTGATGATAAACAATAGAATATATGAATGTGTTGGAAGATTGTCATCTTGGGATAGGTAGCTCTGGTTTAATGGATTTGTGGCATGAATTCCCAGTTTTATTGCTGGTACAACTATTTAAGGCAGCCATGGATCTTTACAGGCTTCCCTGATAGCTTAGTTGGTAAAGAATCTGCCTGCAGTGCAGGAGACCTTGGTTCGATTCCTGGGTCGGGAAGATCCCCTGGAGAAGGGATAGGCTACCCACTCCAGTATTCTTGGGCTTCCCTCATGGCTCAACAGGTAAAGAATCTGCCTGCAACGTGGGAGACCTGGGTTCGATCCCTGGGTTGGGAAGATCTCCTGGAGAAGGGAAAGGCTACCCACTGCAGTATTCTGGCCTGAAGGTTGCAAATAGTCGGGCACAACTGAGCAACTTTCGTGTTCACTTTGGATCTTTACAAAGTGGTCTTTCTATTGAAGGTGGTAAAATCAAATAGGACTGACCTGTGTTATTATATGCAAGAGTGGAGGGAAAAGAAAATGCAGAAATTGAAAGGAAGTATGCATTGAAGAGTAGACATTGTTTGAATAAGTCTATTTTAGACTTAAGTTGAAAACCACTTAAAGTATTAACCCTTTAATCTGATTGCTCTTTATCTTAGTTGTGAAACACTCCTACAGGTCTCTCGTTGTCTTAGAGGTATTTTCCAATTATGACAAAGTCTCAGAGTTGGTTTGAGTTTTTAACGTACTATACTTTTCTTGGAAGTGGAAGGAGACTATTACCTCCTATACTTCTAGAAGGTTGTGGAAAGTTGTTTATATATCTTACTTATAAATAGAATCTTATTTTTCTACTGTGTTTCATGATGATCTGGAGATGTGTGCTCAGAGAAAGTCATGGACTTTAAAATTGCTTATGAGAAGTGACAATCACTTCAAGTGACACCTACTTTTATGAAGTCTGTGAATTCAGTTCTTCTTCATAATTCTTGAAAGGAAGACAACCAGTCCTCAAGTCTTATACAGTCATTTTAAAGACATTCTTATATAAAAGTGTACCACACTGAGACTTAACATTACCTTAGAGATCCACCCTGAATGTGTACGCTTCTGCAGTGACTAATCTTAACCCAGATTTTCAGAAGCATTCCCTAGCTAGGAAAGCTAGTATGAGGGGTTTTAACAGATTATTTTCAGGTAATGCACATAAGGATAATAAAATAATTACTTTGAGGCAAGTGGAGTTGACAACCTATAATTTATTTATACAGTAAGCATTTATTGAGATTTATGCAAGGCATTGAATGAGATTTTATGGAGTGTTGAAAGATGAAAGGGATGAAATCACTGAATCAAAAGAGTTTATAATTTAGCCAGCAAGCAGAAGATAAGCATTCATATAATGCTTCTGGTTTTTTGTGCTAGTGCTATGTTGCTTCAGTCGTGTCTGACTTTTTTCTGTAACCCATTGTAACCCACCAGACTCCTCTGTCCATGGCATTTACCAGGGAAAAATACTGGAGGGGGTTGCCATTTCTACTCCAGGGGATCTTCCTGACCTAGGGATTGAACCTGTGTCTCCTGCATTGGTAGGCAGGTTCTTTTCCATTAGCGCCACCTTTGGTAGTATTAAAAAGTGCCATGGGAGCTTTTAAGCATGTGCTGTGGTGGTTCAAGGGAAAAAGAGAATGCACCAAGAAAGGCTTCATGGTGGTTGGTCCCTAAAGACTTGGTGGTTTGGACAGTATGGCAGTCAAAGGGGCCTTCCAAATGAGAATACAGCCCAAGCAAATGTTGAAAAGTATATGCAATTACCAGTTTTTATCAAAGGACTTTTTACATTCCGCTGTTATTAGCACTTAGTCTATAGTGTTGTAAAATATGCTTAAATGTGTTTCTCCACCACTTTTCTTTAATCCAACATATATTTATCAGTTGTTAGCATGTGCTACGTACTATGCTAACTGTGGAGATTTAGCAGTGAACAAAACAAGTGGAAATCCCTGCCCTTGTGTGGTTTACATTATAGTGGTGGAAGGGAGGCAGTGATCAGGATAGGAACAATGTAAACACAGTAAGTATATAACATGTTAGAGTATAAAGTATAAAATAACTAAATTAGGGTAAGGAAGATGGAGAATACTAGGGGTGAAATTTTAATGGATTAGAGCAGGCCTCACTGCAAAAAAAGGCATCTGAGCAAATACTTCAAGGAAGTGAAGTAGCAGGCTATGGGAATATCTAGGGGAAGAACATTCCAGGCCAAGGGAACAAGTACTAAGGCCTTGAAGCAGAAATATGCCATGTTGAGAGTCACCTGTAAAGAGACAAGAGGCAATCGAGATCATACAGGGGAGAAATGAAATATTAGAGTGATGAAGGTTACACTAAATGAAAGATTAGTAATGAAGCTGGTAAGAAACTGTCATATTTTGTCTGTATTGTTAAGTTGAAACATCATGACAGCTGAGAAGTGATATGGGGCTTGGGTGAAAAATGGAGTCAACATGGCCAGCTCAGGACTTCCCTGGCTGTCCAGGGGTTAGGAATCTGTAATTCCTCTGCAGGGGGTGCAGATTCAATCTGTAATCAGGGAACTATGATCCAGCATGCTGTATAGTGTGGCCAAAAGAAAAAAAATCCAAAACAAAAAACACCATGGGCAGTTTGGGACCTGAATATAGTTGTAGGATATCTACCTGGTGTCCCAGAATTGCTTGATATATGGAAAATCACACATCTGGTGTCATAAGTATTGAGTGCTGTGAGTTGAGGAGACACACAGAAGGAAGAGTTTTTTCTTTTTATTTACTTAAAATTATGCTTCTGGGAAAAGACTTTAAGACCCATTACTGCTTTGGAAACTGAAAAGAGCCCCTCCTTTGCTCAGCTGATAATCACTTCCTTTGTACTGAAACTCTCGCACTGCCACTTTTGACATACCATTTCTTATGGCAGGCAGTCCACGACCCTTCCCCAAAGTTCTGGGTGTACCTTCTACTCCATTAGCAGGGTACATCCTTGTGCCAAAAACTCTTATTGCTCAGTTTGTTGATTCTGTTGCTACTTGGAGGTCTTTATCACTTTTTCTTCTGTAAATACTTCTGTTGAACTTCAGTTCTCTGCTAAGACTTCTGGTTTCCTCCATCCCACCCCCCAAAAATTGTGTGAGTCGTGGCCAAAATCCATTCTGCCTGTTTGCACAGAGATGAGGCTTGACTCAGTATTTTTGGCACTCGAAGACCCTCAGCCAGGGACTTCCATGGTGGTCCAGTGATTGAGAATCCGCCTTCCAATTCAGGGAACATGGGTTTGATCCCTGGTTGCGGAACTAAGATACTGCAGGATAACTACTGCAACAGGAGAAAGCCTGGATGCTGCAGCAGAGAGCCCTGTACACAGCGAAGAAGACCCTGCACAGCCAATTTTTTTTTTTTTAAGTTCTCAGCCAGTGCCTGAGAGGATGAGGTTAAGCAGTCATTGCATCTCACTGATAAGGTAGCACTGTTCCTTCACTGGATTAGGCCCCTATGTGGGGCTAATTAGAATAGAGTACGGGAGGTATGACCTTTTAAGTGAACCTGTAGTGAAGCACATGAGAAACTACCTCAAGGAACAGGATGGATATTCCATCTTTTAGCTCAGAGGCAGCCACCTGTACCAAAGTGGCAAATGCCTATACTCCAAGGTCCGATACCCTTAGGGCCCTTTGTTAACTTCATGGCATTCAGGGGCCTAAATAAATAAACCAATGAGTTTCAGTAAGTTTTGTTGAGGAAGGGGATATTTTCCCCTCTGCCCCTCTTGAGTTCTTATGGCTGGACTAATAATAGAATTGACACAAGACAGAGTAACAGGAGAGAAAGAAACACATTAGAATTCGTGCGCATGGAGGTCTCATAGAAATGGGATGGAGGAAATGACCAAAGCAGGCAGATTTTATATTTTTTAGATAAGGAACCAATAAATTTGCAAAGAATTGACAGGACGAAAAACTTTGGTTTTGGGTGCCCAATTAGTGAAGAATCTAAACAGGTCTTGTGATTGGGCAGTAAATCAAAGAAATTACAAGATTTGTTTAGAAAAGGCTTCTCAGCCCCAAATTCCCTGTCTTTGGTAATTGGCAATAAGGAGTCCTAGGGCTTCCCTGGTGGCTCAAGTGGTAAAGAATCTGCCTGCAATGCAGGAGACCCAGGTTCAGTCCCTGGGTTGGGAAGATCCCTGGAGAAGAAAATGGCAACCCACTCCAGTATTCTTGCCTGGAGAATTCCATGGACAAAGGAGCCTGGTGGGCTACAGTCCGTGGGGCCATAAAGAGCTGGGACATGACTGAGCGACTAACACCAACACAGCAACCTCCATATGCAAAGAGTGCACCTTTCTCATGAGAGATTTATTTCCTAATTTCAGGGAGATAAAAAGAGAGAGGTGTCCCTCATTTTTATTTTGGCTTGCAGGATCTCAGTTCCTTGCCAGGGATCACACTTAGGCCACAGCAGTGACAGTTCCAAGTCCTAACCAGTAGGCCACAAGGGAACTCCCTAGAGTATCCTTTTTGTGTTGGCCAGTTCTTCAGTAACTTTTAATTCAAAATAATTAATGTGCCGTTGAGGCATATTTTGGGATTACATATCCCGGGGCCCAGCAAAAGTTGTCTTCAGTTTCAAGTCTCTTGGGCCTTTGACAATCCCCTCCCCTACCTAAACCTAGAATAATAAATGATATATAGATGGAGTCACCTCCTCAATTTTTCTTGGAAATAAACAGAGATTCTGAGATATCATTGAATGTTTTGAGTTGGAATGAATTTTAAAAGAGCATATAACTCAAGTATTTCTTGATTTTCTATAGCAGCCCCGAATTCCCAAAAGATTAAGGGTTCTATCTAGTGTTTAATGGCAAAGCTTAAAGTATAACCCAAACCTCCTGAATCTGGTACTCTTTTCATTACACCATTTACAAGGTTATGTCTTGAGTCATTGAATGCATAATGAAATCATTGTGCTTGATACGCCTTATAGAGAGAAGGCACTCTAAACAGTCAGCTGGGTAATAAATGCCAGTATTTTCAAGAAATAACAAATACTGAGAGAGCTGGACTTAGTGCATGTAGATTTCTCTGGTTATATTTCTCAATATATTTTTCCATTTAAATGTTTTTCTTTTCTTCTCAAAGATCTTCAGTTTGGATCTTGGAGGTATATCAGCTGTGGTTCTAAATGGCTATGATGTAGTAAAGGAATGCCTTGTTCATCAAAGTGAAATTTTTGCAGACAGACCATGTCTTCCTTTATTCATGAAGATGACAAAAATGGGAGGTATGTTTGTTTTCACCTATCTAGTGATTTACTAAACTGTAAATTGCAGTTCTTATTTTATGTAAATTTATTACATAGTAGTGACTGAACAACTTACTTACAACAACAGACTTAGCGACTGAACAACAACATTCACATAAAGTTTTAGAACCTAACATTTGAGGACTTTCACGCTGTATTACACTCACATTTTACACGCTAATTCTGTTGTAATCTAGTTCTAATAAATACTGTAAATGATGTTTTAAAGAATTAGCACAGGCAGGTTTTGTGAAACAAGTATACATATGTGTGCACACATACTGGAATCAGAAGTATGTTTTAAGCCAGTCTTGAGTGCTTGGTGACATTTTATGATCATTTTACTTCTAAGTTTATAAACCCTGAAACAGCCTTTCTTAACTACTAATTAATATGATATGTAAATGAAGAACTGTACGGTATGTGTGAAGGACTCGTATTCTCTATAGTTTAGTCTTGAGCAGTGTCAGATGATTACATATTCAACAAGAGAGAAAGGCTGAAAGATAACAGAATGGATGAGAAGAAAGCAACAGAAGACTAACATAGAATGTTGATGTCTGTACATCCATTTTCATACTTAATAGTATGAGTTTTTATGAACTTCAAATTTTTCCAATTTAATGAGAGCTTCACACTTCATTTCCAAGAAAAATGCAATAGCTTGGTTACATAGACTAAAATATACATAGATTTAAAGTGAAAAAGATAAAAAGTAACTATTTATTAAATTGCAAAGCCAATCAACTGGTGCAAAGAAAACACCAATTTAAAAGGCTGAATTATCAGGCCAGGGTATGATGAAGCTTGAAAGCAATAGTATAACTAAAAAGCAAATTTCCAGATTCTTATATACTCTTCTAAGTAATAATTAGACCAAAGAAGAAATTATACCACAAGTATGATAGAAGACCTTTTAGGAAATTATGAAAATGAATGATATGATCAGAGTAATATTTAGGATAAAATATGTTTTCTGGCATTGCCTTTCATTGGAATGAAAAATATTCCATTGGAATTGGATTGGAATAAAAGCTGACCATTTCCAGTTGTGTGGCGACTGCTGAGTTTTCCAAATTTGCTGGCATACTGAGTGTAGCACTTTCACAGCATCATCTTTTAGGATTCTAAACAGCTCAACTGGAATTCCATCACCTCCACTAGTTTGTAGTGATGCTTCCTAAGGCCCACTTGACTTCTCATTCCAGGATGTCTAGCTCTAGGTGAGTGATCACACCATTGTGGTTATCTGGGTCATGAATATCATTTTTGTATAGTTCTTCTGTGTATTCTTGCCACCTCTTCTTAATATCTTCTGTTTCTGTTAGGTCCATACCATTTCTGTGCTTTATTGTGCCCATCTTTGCATGAAACATTCCCTTGGTATCTCTAATTTTCTTGAAGAGATCTCTAGTCTTTCCCATTCTATTGTTTTCCTCTATTTCTTTCCACTGATCACTAAGGAAGGCTTTCTTATCTCTCCTTGCTGTTCTTTGAAACTGCATTCAAATGGGTATATCTTTCCTTTTCTGTTTTGTCTTTAGCTTCTCTTCTTTTCACAGCTATTTGTACGGCCTCCTCAAACAACCATTTTGCTTTTTTGCATTTCTTTTTCTTGGAAATGGTCTTGATCCCTGCCTCCTGTACAACATCACAAACCTCCGTCCATAGTTCTGCAAGCAATCTATCAGATCTTATCCCTTAAATCTATTTCTCACTTCCACTGTATAATCATAAGGGATTTGATTTAGGTCATACCCGAATGGTCTAGTGGTTTTCCCTACTTTCTTCAATTTAAGTCTGAATTTGGCAATAAGGAGTTCATGCTGTGAGCCATAGTCAGCTCCTGGTCTTTTTTTTTGCTGACTATATAGAGCTTCTCCATCTTTGGCTGCAAAGAATATTATCAATCTAATTTCAGTATTGATCATCTGCTGATGTCCATGTGTAGAGTCTTTTCCTGTGTTGTTGAAACAGGGTGTTTGCTACGACCGGTGCATTCTCTTGGCAAAACTCTGTTAGCCTTTGACCTGCTTCATTTTGTATTCCCAAGCCAAATTTGCCTGTTACTCCAGGTGTTTCTTAACTTCCTACTTTTGCATTCCAGTCCCCTATAATGAAAAGGACATCTTTTTTTGGGTATTAGTTCTAGGTCTTGTAGGTTTTCATAGAACTGTTCAACTTCAGCTTCTTCAGCATTACTGGTCGGAGCATAGACTTGGATTGCTGTGATATTGAATGGTTTGCCTTGGAAATGAACAGAAATCATTCTGTCATTTTTGAGATTGCATCCAAGTACTGCATTTCGGACTCACGATGACTATGATGGCTACTCCATTGTTCTAAGGGATTCTTGCCCACATTAGTAGATATAATGGTCATCTGAGTTGAATTCACCCATTGCAGTCTATTTGAGTTCACTGATTCGTAAAATGTCAATGTTAACTCTTTCCATCTCCTGTTTGACCACTTCCAGTTTGCCTTGATTCATGGACCTGACATTCCAGGTTCCTGTGCAGTATTGCTCTTTACAGCATTGGACTTTACTTCCATCACCAGTCACATCCACAAATGGGTATTGTTTTGCTTTGGCTCCATCTCTTCATTCTTTTTGGAGTTATTTCTCCACTAGCGCATTCAAGCATGACCTAAATAAAATTCCTTATGCTTATACAGTGGAAGTGAGAAATAGATTCAAGGGATTAGTTCTGATAGAGTGCCTCATGAACTCTGGACGGAGGTTCATGACATAGAACAGGAGACAGGGATAAAGACCATCTCCAAGAAAAAGAAATGCAAAAAAGCAAAATGGTTGTCTGAGGAGGCATTACAAATAGCTGAGGAAAGAAGAGAAGTGAAAAGCAAAGGCGAAAAGGAAAGATATACCTATTTGAATCCAGAGTTTCAAAGAATAGCAAGGAAAGATAAGAAAGCCTTCTTCAGTGATCAGAGGGAAAAAACAGAGGAAAACAACAGAATGGGAAAGACTAGAGATCTCTTCAAGAAAATTAGAGATAACCAAGGGAACGTTTCATGCAAAGATGGGCACAATAAAGCACAGAAATGGTATGGACCTAACAGAAGCAGAAGATATTAAGAAGAGGTGGCAAGAATACACAGAAGAACTATACAAAAAAGATATTCATGACCCAGATAATCACGATGGTGTGATCACTCACCTAGAGCCAGACATCCTGGAATGAGAAGTCAAGTGGGCCTTAGGAAGCATCACTACAGACTAGTGGAGGTGATGGAATTCCAGTTGAGCTATTTAGAATCCTAAAAGATGATGCTTTGAAAGTGCTGCACTCAATATGCCAGCAAATTTGGAAAACTCAGCAGTGGCCACAGGACTGGAAAAGGTCAGTTTTCATTCCAATCCCAAAGAAAGGCAAAGCCAAAGAATGCTCAAACTACTGCATAATTGCACTCATCTCACATGCTAGTAAAGTAATGTTCAAAATTCTCCAAGCCAGACTTTAACAATACTTGAACCCTGAGCTTCCAGATGGTCAAGCTCGTTTTAGAAAAGACAGAGGAACCAGAGATCAAATTGCCAATATCTGCTGGATGATTGAAAAAGCAAGAGAGTTCAAGAAAAACATCTATTTCTGCTTTATTGACTATGCCAAAGCCTTTGACTGTGTGGATCACAATAAACTGTGGAAAATTCTGAGAGAAATGGAAATACCAGACCACCTAACCTGCCTCTTGAGAAACCTGTATGCAGGTCAGGAAGCAACAGAACAGGACATGGAACAAGAGACTGGTTCCAAATAGGAAAAGGAGTATGTCAAGGCTGTATATTGTCACCCTGCTTGTTCAACTTCTATGCAGAGTACATCATGAGAAATGCTGGGCTGGAGGAAGCACAAGATGGAATCAAGATTCCTAGGAGAAATACCAATAACTTCAGATATGCAGGTGACACCACCCTTATGGCAGAAAGTGAAGAGGAACTAAAGAGCCTCTTGATGAAAGTGAAAGAGGAGAGTGAAAACGTTGGCTTAAAGCTCAACATTCAGAATATAAGATCACGGCATCCAGTCCCATCACTTCAAGGCAAATAGATGGGGAAACGGTAGCAGACTTTATTGTTTTGGGCTCCAAAACCACTGCAGAATGGTGATTGCAGCCATGAAATTAAAAGACGCTTACTTCTTGGCAGGAAAGTTGTGACCAATCTAGTCAGCATATAAAAAGCAGAGATCTTACTTTGCCAACAAAGGTCCATCTAGTCAAGGCTATTGTTTTTCCAGTAGTCATGTATGGATGTGAGAGGTGGACTATAAAGGAAGCTGAGCACCAAAGAATTGATGTTTTTGAACTGTGGTGATGGTGAAGACTCTTGAGAGTTCCTTAGACTGTAAGGATATCCAGCCAGTCCTTCCTAAAGGAGATAAGTCCTGAGTGTTCATTGGAAGGACTGATGCTGAAACTAAAACTCCAATACTTTGGCCACCTGATGGGAAGAGCTGACTCATTTGAAAAGACCCTGATGCTGGGAAAGATTGAAGGCAGGAGGAGAAGGGGACGACAGAGGTTGAGATGGTTGGATGGTATCACTGACTCAATGGACATGAGTTTGGATAAACTCTGGGAGTTGGTGATGGACAGGGAAGCCTGGTGTGCTGCAGTCCATGGGGTCTCACAGGGTCGGACACGACTGAAATGACTTAGCAGCAGCAGCAGCAGACCTGGGGAGTTCGTCTTTCAGTGTCCTATCGTTTTGCCTTTTCATGCTATTCATGGGGTTCTCAAGGCAAGAATGCTGAAGTGGTTTGCCATTCCATTTTCCAGTGGACCTCGGTTTGTCAGTACTCTCCACCATGACCCACCCATCTTGGTGGCCCTACATGGCATGGCTCATAGTTTCATTGAGTTAGACAAGGCTGGGGTCCATGTGATCAGTTTGGTTAATTTTCTGTGATTGTGGTTTTCATTCTATCTGCCCTCTCATGGATGAGGATAAGAGGCTTATGGAAGCTTCCTGATGGGAGAGACTGACTGAGGGGGAGTCTGGGTCTTGTTTTGATGTGTGGGACCATGCTCAGTAAATCTTTAATCCAATTTTCTATTGATGGGAGGAGCTGTGTTTCCTCCCTGAGGCCAAACTATGGTGGAGGTAATGAAGATAATGGCAACCTCCTTCAAAAGGTCCCATGCACTGCTACATTCAGTGCCCCTGACCCTGAAGCAGGCCATGGTTGACCCACACCTCCACCAGAGACTCCTGGACATGCCCAGCCAAGTCTGGGCCAGTCTCTTGTGGGGCCACTGCTCCTTTCTCCTGGGTCCTGGTGCACACAAATTTCTGTTTGTGCCCTCTAAGAGTCTGTTTCCACAGTCCTGTGTAAGTTCTGGAGGCTCTATGGTGGGGTTAATGGCGACCTCCTCCAAGAGGGCTTATGCCATCCATACCCAGGTCTACTGCACCCAGAGCTCCTGCCCCTGTGGCAGGCCACTGCTGGCCCATACCTTCACAGGAGACACTCATACACAGCTCTGGCTCAGTCTCAGTCTCTGTGGGATCTCTGAGTCCTGGTGTGCACAAGGTGTGTTTGAGCCCTCTGAGTGTCTCTGGTGGGTAAGGGGTTTGATTCTAAACACGATTTCACCCCTCCTACCCTCTTGCTGGGGCTTCTCCTTTGCCCTTGGACGTGGGGTATCTTATTTTGGTGGGATCCAACATTCTCCAGTCAATGGTTGTTCATCAGTGAGTTGTAGTTTTGGAGTTCTCGCAGGAGAAGATGAGCACACGTCCTTCTACTCTGCTATCTTATGCCACTGGAAAGGGTGTAATCCCAAAGAATTTCCAATCCCAAAGAAAGGCAATGCCAAAGAATGTTCAAACTACCACACAATTACAGTCATCTGAAATGCTAGCAAAGTAATGCTCAAAATTCTCCATGCCAGGTTTCAGCAATACATGAACCATGAACTTCCAGATGTTCAAGCTGGATTTAGAAAAGGCAGAGGAACCAGAGATCAAATTGCCAACATCCATTGGATCATCGAAAAAGCAAGAGATTTCCAGAAAAACATCTATTTCTGCTTTATTGACTGTTCCAAAGCCTTTAACTGTGTGGATCACAATAAACTTTGGAAAATTCTGAAAGAGATGGGAATACCAGACCACCTGACCTGCTTCCTGAGCAACCTGTATACAGGTCAAGAAGCAACAGTTAGAACTGGACATGGAACAACAAACTGTATATTGTCACCCTGCTTATTTAACTTATATGCAGAGTGTGTGTGTGTGAAGTTGCTCAGTCATGTCCGACTCTTTGTGACTCCGTGGACTGATGCCCACCAGGTTCCTCCGTCCATGGGATTCTCCAAGCAAGAATACTGGAGTGGGTTGCCGTTTCCTTCTCCAGGGGATCTTCCCGACCCAGGGATCAAACCCAGGTCTCCTGCATTGCAGGCAGACGCTTTAACCTTTACATCACGTGTAATGCTGAGCTGAATGAAGCACAGGCTGGACTCAAGATTGCCAGGAGAAATATGAGTAACCTCTGGGAGGAGCAACCCGAGGAGCGGTGGCTGAGCAGGCACAGGAGGGCCTAGAGGAGCTATCCCACATTGAAGGTCAGGAATGGCGGCAGTAAGGAGATACCTCTCGTCCAAGGTAAGGAGCAGCGGCTAGAAACCAAAGTAAGATGGTAGGTGTTGCAAGAGGGCATCAGAGGGCAGACACACTGAAACCATACTCACAGAAAACTAGTCAATCTAATCACACTAGGACCACAGCCTTGTCTAACTCAATGAAACCAAGCCATGCCTGCAGGGCAACCCAAGAAGAGTGGGTCATGGTGGAGAGGCCTGACAGAATGTGGTCCACTGGAGAGGGGAATGGCAAACCACTTCAGTATTCTTGCCTTGAGAACCCCATGAACAGTATGAAAAGGCAAAATGATAGGATACCAAAAGAGGACCCCCCAGGTCATTAGGTGCCCAATATGCTACTGGAGATCAGTGGAGAAATAACTCCAGAAAGAATGAAGGGATGGAGCCAAAGCAAAACCAATACCCAGCTATGGATGTGACTGGTGATAGAAGCAAGATCCGATGCTGTAAAGAGCAATATTGCATAGGAACCTGGAATGTCAGGTCCATGAATCAAGGCAAATCGGAAGTGGTCAAACAAGAGATGGCAAGAGTGAACGTCGACATTCTAGGAATCAGCGAACTAAAATGGACTGGAATGGGTGAATTTAACTCAGATGACCATTATATCTACTACTGCGGGCAGGAATCCCTCAGAAGAAATGAAGTAGCTATCATGGTCAACAAAAGAGTCTGAAATGTAGTACTTGGATGCAATCTCAAAAATGACAGAATGATCTCTGTTCATCTCCAAGGCAGACCATTCAATATCACAGTTATCCAAGTCTATGCCCCAACTAGTAACGCTGAAAAAACTGAAGTTGAACGGTTTTATCAAGACCTACAAGACCTTTTAAAACTAACACCCAAAAAAGATGTCCTTTTCATTATAGCAGACTGGAATGCAAAAGTAGGAAGTCAAGAAACACCTGGAGTAACACGCAGATTTGGCCTTGGAATGCAGAATGAAGCAGGGCAAAGACTAATAGCGTTTTGCCAAGAAAATGCACTGGCCATAGCAAACACCCTCTTCCAACAACACAAGAGAAGACTCTACACATGGACATCACCAGATGGTCAACACCGAAATCAGATTGATTATATTCTTTGCAGCCAAAGATAGAGAAGCTCTATACAGTCAACAAAAACAAGACCAGGAGCTGACTGTGGCTCAGATCATGAACTCCTTATTACTAAATTCAGACTCAAATTGAGGAAAGTAGGGCAAACCACTAGACCATTCAGGTATGACCTAAATCAAATCCCTTATGATTATACAGTGGAAGTGAGAAATAGATTTAAGGGCCTAGATCTGATAGATAGTGTCCCTGATGAACTATGGAATGAGGTTCATGCCATTGTGCAGGAGACAGGGATCAAGACCATCCCCATGAAAAAGAAATGCAAAAAGCAAAATGGCTGTCTGGGGAGGCCTTACAAGTAGCTGTGAAAAGAAGAGAGGCGAAAAGCAAAGGAGAAAAGGAAAGATATAAGCATCTGAATGCAGAGTTCCAAAGAATAGCAAGAGATAAGAAAGCTTTCTTCAGCAATCAATGCAAAGAAATAGAGGAAAAGAACAGAATGGGAAAGACTAGAGATCTCTTTAAGAAAATTAGAGATACTAAGGGAACATTTCATGCAAAGATGGGCTCGATAAAGGATAGAAATGGTCTGGACCTAACAGAAGCAGAAGATATTAAGAAGAGGTGGCAAGAATATACGGAAGAACTGTACAATAAAGATCTTCACGACCCAGAAGATCATGATGATGTGATCACTAGTCTAGAGCCAGACATCTTGGAATGTGAAGTCAAGTGGGCCTTAGAAAGCATCACTACGAACAAAGCTAGTGGAGGTGATGGAATTCCAGTTGAGCAGTTTCAAATCCTGAAAGATGATGCTGTGAAAGTGCTGCACTCAATATGCCAGCAAATTTGGAAAACTCAGCAGTGGCCACAGGACTGGAAAAGGTCAGTTTTCATTCCAATTCCAAAGAAAGGCAATGCCAAAGAATGCTCAAACTACCACACAATTGCACTCATCTCACATGCTAGTAAAGTAATGCTCAAAATTCTCCAAGCCAGGCTTCAGCAATATGCGAACTGTGAAATCCCTGATGTTCTAGCTGGTTTTAGAAAAGGCAGAGGAACCAGAGATCAAATTGCCAACATCAATTGGATCATTCAAAAAGCAAGACAGTTCCAGAAAAACATCTATTTCTGCTTTATTGACTATGCCAAAGCCTTTGACTGTGTGGATCACAATAAACTGTGGAAAATTCTGAAAGAGATGGGAATACCAGACCACCTGACCTGCCTCTTGAGAAATCTGTATACAGGTCAGGAAGCAACAGTTAGAACTGGACATGGAACAACAGACTGGTTCCAAATAGGAAAAGGAGTACGTCAAGGCTGTATATTGTCACCCTGCTTATTTAACTTCTATGCAGAGTACATCATGAGAAACGCTGGACTGGAAGAAGCACAAGCTGGAATCAAGATTGCCAGGAGAAATATCAATCACCTCAGATATGCAGATGACACCACCCTTATGGCAGAAAGTGAAGAGGAGCTAAAAAGCCTCTTGATGAAAGTGAAAGAGGAGAGTGAAAAAGTTGCCTTAAAGCTCAACATTCAGAAAACGAAGATCATGGCATCTGGTCCCATCACTTGATGGGAAATAGATGGGGAAACAGTGGAAACAGTGTCAGACTTTATGTTTTTGGGCTCCAAAATCACTGCAGATGGTGACTGCAGCCATGAAATTAAAAGATGCTTACTCCTTGGAAGAAAAGTTATGACCAACCTAGATAGTATATTCAAAAGCAGAGACATTACTTTGCTGCTAAGGTCTGTCTAGTCAAGGCTATGGTTTTTCCTGTGGTCATGTATGAATGTGATTGTTGGACTGTGAAGAAGGCTGAGTGCCGAAAAATTGATGCTTTTGAAGTGTGGTGTTGGAGAAGACTCTTGAGAGTCCCTTGGACTGTAAGGAGATCCAACCAGTCCATTCTAAAGGAGATCAACCCTGGGATTTCTTTGGAAGGAATGATGCTAAAGCTGAAACTCCAGTACTTTGGCCACCTCATGTGAAGAGTTGACTCATTGGAAAAGACCTTGATGCTGGGAGGGATTGTGGGTAGGAGGCAAAGGGGACGACCGAGGATGAGATGGCTGGATGGCATCACGGACTCGATGGATGTGAGTCTGAGTGAACTCTGGGAGTTGGTGATGGACAGGGAGGCCTGGCGTGCTGTAATTTATGGGATTGCAGAGTCAGACACGACTGAGTGACTGAACCCAACCAAATCAGATGTGCGGATGACACCATCCTTATGGCAGAAAGTGAAGAACTAAAGAGCCTCTGAATGAAAGTGAAAGAGGAGAGTGAACTCAACATTCAGAAAACTAAGTTCATGGCATCCAATCCCATGACTTCATGGCAAATAGATGGGGAAACAGTGAGAGAGTTTATACTTTTGGGCTCCAAGATCACTGCAGATGGTGACTGTAGCCATGAAGTTAAAAGATGCTTGCTCCTTGGAAGAAAAACTATGACCAATCTAGGCAGCATATTCAAAAGCAGAGACATTACTTTGCCGACAAAGGTCCATCTAGTCAAAGCTATGGTTTTTCCAGTAGTCATTTATGGATGTGACAGTTGGACCGTAAAGAAAGCTGAGCACTGAACAATTGATGCTTTTGAACTGTGGTGTTGGAGAAGTCTGTTGAGAGTCCCTTGGACTGCAAGGAGATCTAACCAATTAATCCTAAAGGAAATCAGTCCAGATTCTTTATTGGAAGGACTGATGCTGAAGCTGAAACTATAATACTTTGGCCACCTGATGGGAAGAACTGACTCATTTGAAAAGACCCTGATACTGGGAAAGATTGAAGGCAGGAGGAGAAGGGGACAACAGAGGATGAGATGGTTGGATGGCATCACTGACTTGATGGACATCAGTTTGAGTAAGCCCTGGGAGTTGGTGAAGGACAGGGTGCTGTAGTCCATGGAGTCGCAAAGAGTCAGACAGGACTAAGCGACTGAACTGGACTGAACTGTTTTTTGAAACTATAAATTTATAGTTTAGACTATTTTTATCATGAAGAAATAGTATTCAGCTTAAGATTTGCAAGGAAATAATGAGAGAAAAGACAGAAAATTAGATGTGGATTTTTTTGTTGTTGTGGCCACCATGTGAAGCTTGTGGGATCTTAGTTCCTAAGAAGGGATTGAACACAGACAAACAACAGTGAAAGTGTGGAGTTCTAACTACTGAACCACCAGGGAATTCCCTAGATGTGTGATATTAAGATACATAAACACTGAACTGTATATACTTGGAACTGGGAAATCAGAGCCACCATAAACCCACTGTGAATAGGAAAAAGTGGCCCCTTTTTGGTGGGTTTGGCCCATGCCTAGGCATACAGATTGGCCAGTGTAGGCTTATAATCAGGTTAATATGCATACGTTTCCCTTGGCTTTGCTGTCCCCTCAGTGCCTGTACTCTAGTTCTCTACCTGCAGTGATCTTTCCTTGGATATCTGCCTGACTCACTTCTATCCTCTATGCCTTTACTTATGTCACCTTCTCACTGAGTGTTTTCCTGACCACTCTTAGGTCTCTTACCTTGCTAAAAGAATTTGTTTGACTCTCCTCAGTAGTATGTAAGGTCAATGAGAAAGAGCCATCTTTGCCTCTTTTTTTACTGGCATATCCCTGGCACTTTAGCTCCAGAAATACATTCATGTTGAGGGAATAGTCATCTGGGAGTATGGGGAAGAAAAGAGAGTATGGAATATAAGATTGTTGCACAGCCTTAAAGACCCTCTTATGTATGGTTAACTTTATCATCAGTTCAGTTCAATTCAGTCGCTCAGTTGTGTCCTACTCTTTGCGACCCCATGAATTGCAGCACACCAGGCCTCCCTGTCCATCACCGACTCCCGGAGTTTACTCAAACTCATGTCCATTGAGTCGGTGATACCATCCAGCCATCTCATCCTCTGTCTAAGTTCCAAATTTTGTGCAACAGCTGTTGCACAAAAGTTGTTGAAATGTGAATTACATAGGCACCTCAGGTAGACTAGAGAACATGACATTTTTCGTGATAGGTAGACCTATGCACCAATTATAAATGAAATTCCAAGTGAACTACATGTTACATAAATATATGTGCCGAGGATATTTTTTCTCTTGATAGTTGTTTTAAAAGGAAAATATTTCATAGTACACATATCAGAACAGCAGAGTGTTCTGTGGAGACTCTGAAATTTTAAGGCAAGTAATATCAACATTAGAAGTTTGAGTTTCATGTTTGTCTTCTTAGTTTGGGCTGCTATAACAAAAATATAGAGGACGAGTGGCTTAAACAATAAACATTTATTTTCACAGATCTGGAGGCCAGGGAGTTCAAGATCAAGGTGCTAGCAGAACAGTGTCTAGAAAGAGCCTGCTTCCTATGGACTGTAGACTGCTATCTTCTCCCTGTATCCTCAAAAAAAACAAGGGCCATTATCTCCACCCACATCCCTTCTTATAAGGGCACTGAGCTCATTCATGAGGGCTCGTGACCTCATTGGGCTTCCCTGGAGGCTCAGTGGTAAAGAATCCACCTGCCAGTGCAGGAGACACCAGTTCGATCCCTCAGTCAGAAAGATCCCCTGGAGAAGGAAATTACCCACTCCCATATTCTTGCCTGGAAAATCCCATGGGCAGGGAAGCCTGGCAGGCTACAGTCCATGGGGTCAAAAAGAGTCTGACATGACTTAGCGAATAAACAACAACAACAAACTCATTCATGAGGGCTCATGACCTAATTACTTCCCAAAGGCCCCACCGCCTGATACCATCACACTGGGAATTGGCCGCACATTCAGTTCTTAGCACCTCTTTTGGGGTTGAGTATTTCCACTACCTCATTCAGGCCATCCTGCCCTCTGCCAGTTATATTATCAGGTTACATATACCTTTCATGGGAGTAATTTGTATTCTAAAATCTAGTCTCTTAAAGCAGAGAAGGCAGTGGCACCCCACTCCAGTACTCTTGCCTGGAAAATCCCATGGACGGAGGAGCCTGGTGGGCTGCAGTCCATGGGGTTGCTAAGAGTCGGACACGACTGAGTGACTTCACTTTCACTTTTCACTTGCATCCATTGGAGAAGGAAATGGCAACCCACTCCAGTGTTCTTGCCTGGAGAATCCCAGGGACGGGGAAGCCTGGTGGGCTGCCGTCTATGGGGTCGCACGGAGTCGGACATGACTGAAGCAACTCAGCAACAGCAGCAGCAGCAGCAGTCTCTTAAAGCAGAAAATTTCTAATTCTAGAAGGGTGATTATTCAAGTATGTGTTTATTCCAGAATAAAAAATTGCCGATAGAACACACAGTCATTTGTCTGATAAAATAGGCTTGTAGTAGAAGTTGAATAATAAAGTGATCTGTGCTTCCTTCACCCAAGTTGAATCACACAACATAGTTCAGTTTCTTTTGATGGAGATTATAGGTCTTTTGTGCCTGTCCTCAGGGAAGTATAGATAAGTTTATCTGTTTATAGTATTCCATGGGTACTCAGGAGTAAAGAATAGGGCTTGACTGCTGGGTCTGGTTGTAGTTTTATAGAAAATTTGAAGAAGAATGAATAACCATCTCTTCCCCAACCCCACTCTGCCACCATAGCATTTTAAACTGCTAGATACAGGGATGTAGGACTAATAAAAATTTTTAATAGTTTTATAAAAAGATAATTGGGAGAAAAATTACTAACCATCCCTTTTATTTTTTTTTTAGGCTTACTGAATTCCAGATATGGCCAAGGATGGATTGATCACAGAAAATTAGCTGTAAATAGCTTTCGCTGTTTTGGATATGGCCAGAAATCTTTTGAATCTAAAATCTTAGAAGAAACCAAATTTTTCATTGATGCTGTTGAAACATACAATGGTAGCCCTTTTGACTTAAAACAATTAGTAACAAATGCTGTTTCAAACATAACCAATCTGGTCATTTTTGGAGAACGATTCACTTATGAAGACACTGATTTTCAGCACATGATTGAGTTATTTAGTGAAAATGTGGAACTAGCTGCCAGCGCCACAGTCTTCCTCTATAATGCCTTTCCATGGATTGGCATCTTACCTTTTGGAAAACATCAACAATTGTTTAGAAATGCAGCTGTGGTCTATGACTTTCTCTCTAGGCTTATTGAAAAAGCTTCCATCAACAGAAAACCGCAGTTACCTCAGCATTTTGTTGATGCTTATTTAGATGAGATGGAAAGAAGTAAAAATGACCCATCATCTACTTTCTCCAAAGAAAACCTAATTTTCTCTGTGGGTGAACTCATCATTGCTGGAACTGAAACTACAACTAATGTGCTACGGTGGGCAATTCTTTTCATGGCCCTTTATCCTAACATTCAAGGTGAGAATTCTCATGATCTTAAGATCTGTGCTTATATTTAGGGCTCACACATGTTTTACAGTCTTTGGCTGTATACAAAGCATTTTAGTTAGGAACTCCTCCTATGCTATCCAAAAAGAGAAGTACTGAATAGCTATAAGGTTTTTAAAACTGTTAATTCATATAAAAACCTCAGATATAAGTCTTACAATACCTGTATTATAAATGAGGGAAAAGGCTAAGTGATTGATTTGCCCACTTCCTTCTAGTTCTAAGCAGGAACCTGAACCCTAGTTTTTTGGGATTTTTTGTTTGTTTGTTTGTTTGGTTTGGTTTGGTTTTGGTTATACCATGCAGCATGCAGAATCTTAGTTCCCCAACCAAGGATTGAACCCATGCCCTCTGCAGTGGAAGCATGTAGTCTTTATAGCTGACCTACCAGGAAAGTCCCAACCCTGGCTTTTTAAAAATTATTATTTATTTTTAGTTGAAGGATGATTGTTTTACAATATTGTGTTGGTTTCTGCCATACACCAACATGAATCAACCATAGGTATACATATGTCCCCTGCCTCTTGAACCTCCCTCCACCTCCCACCCCAGCCCACCTCTCTAGGTTGTTACAGAGCCCAGATTTGAATTCCCACTGACTATTTACGTGTGGTAGTCTATATGTTTCCATACTACTCTGCATTTGTCCCACCCTCTCCTTGCCCCCAACCCCGTGCCCACAAGTCTGTTTTCCATGTCTGAGTCTCCATTGAAAGTGAAAGTCACTCAGTTGTGCCCAACTCTTTGTGACCCCATGGACTTTATGTAGCCCGCTAGGCTCCTCTGTCTGTGGAATTGACCAGGCCAGAATACTGGAGTGGGTAGCCATTCCCTTCTCCAGGGGATCTTCCCAACCCAGGGATCAACCCAGGTCTCCTGCCTTGCAGGCAGATTCTTTACTGTCTGAGTGCCAGGGAAGCCCCTGAGTCCCCATTGCTGCCCTTCACATAGGTTCATCAGTATCATCTTTCTAGATTCCAAATATATGCATTAATATACAATATTTGTTTTTCTATTTCAGACTTACCTCACTCTGTATAATAGGCTCTAGGTTCATCAACCTCATTAGAACAGACTCAAATATGTTCCTTTTATTCACTGAGTAATATTCCATTGTATATATATATCACAACTTTATCCGTTTATCTGCTGATGGATATTTGGGTTTTTTCCATGTCTTAGCTATTGTAAATAGTGCTGCAATGAACATTACCAGCCCTGATTTTTTTTTAAATTGAAGTTTCTAATGTTTCATTCTTTTCCTTGATGAGAATAATGTTATTCTAATTCTAGATTTTTTTTTTTTTTTTAATTCCCATGTGTGTTTCACAACACAGTTACTTGGAGTCTTAGGTACTGGTTGTATAAGATATGTGGCATGTATTTAAGTAGAACTCCCAGATAATGAAAAATCTGAATCTGAATTGTACCCATACCATGTTGGCTGGTTATCTTTTGTTTTATCCTAAAGAGAGTTTACTTTAGATATAATTTAAGAATTGCATAATAATGGGAACACTTTTTCTCTTACAGGACAAGTTCAGAAAGAGATTGATTTAATTATAGGACCCAGTGGGAAGCCTTCTTGGGATGACAAGTGCAAAATGCCTTATACCGAAGCAGTTTTACATGAGGTTTTAAGATTCTGTAACATAGTGCCATTAGGGATTTTCCATGCAACCTCTGAGGATGCAGTTGTACGTGGTTATTCCATTCCTAAAGGCACAACAGTAATCACAAATCTTTATTCTGTACACTTTGATGAAAAGTATTGGAGAGACCCAGAAATATTCTATCCAGAGCGATTTCTGGACAGCAGTGGATATTTTGCCAAGAAGGAAGCTTTGATTCCCTTTTCCCTAGGTAAGAGAGCTTTTCCACAGGGGCTTAACTTTAGAACAAAGTATAGTGATGATTCATTATGTGTAACATCTTAATCTGAAGCATTCTGTTGTAGAATTAATATCCCAACTCTGAAAACAGCATTGACTCTTACAGGAGAGAATGGTTTAATTATATGTCATTAACACCTGTTTCTACTCAAAATAAACAAGGCATAATTTAGCAGCTAGAAAGTAACTGATGAGAAGCTCTGGCTTTTATTGAAACTCTCTTGCTTGTGAATGTTGACTTGTAATCAAAAATTTGTAGAGCTGGAAGTCAGTAATAGGCACTTTGAGAAACTGAGACCCAGAGGCAGGAATGGCATCATAATTTAAAGTGAAACTGGAATCTAGCTCTCCTGACTTTTAATTATTATACCTTATCTCCAAAAATATTGTGTCTCCTGTGAAAAAGTACACAGATCACAAGACCCATGGAAGATGGCTTGGAGAAATCTTTTCATTGGGGAAGGGTAACATACAGTCATTTGAAATGAAATGAACTTCTCCTGGGTCAGTAGAACTAAGTGTCACACCTTAGATCTTTCATGGCATATCTCAGGCTCCGTTGCAAAGGAAGCAGAGAAGGGAACTAATGAGCTTACAAAAGTACATGACCTGACAAAAGAAGGCAAAAAACGGGCCCTGGGAGCTGAAATGCTAGGGCCCATTTCTATTCTTTGGGGCTTAAGAAAATCCTTTAATAAACATAACTTCCTCTCAGTTCAGTTCAGTCTCTCAGTCGTGTCCAACTCTTTGCGACCTCATGGACCACAGCACACCAGGCCTCTCTGTCCATCACCAACTCCTGGAGTTTACCCAGACTCATGTCCATTGAGTCTGTGATGCCATCTAACCATCTCATCCTCTGTCATCTCCTTCTCCTCCCACCTTCAGTCTTTCCCAGCATCAGGGTCTTTTTCAATGAGTCAGCTCGTCCCATCAGGTGGCCAAAGTATTGAAGTTTCAGCTTCAACATCAGTTCTAATGAACACTCAGGACTAATCTTCTTTAGGATGGACTGGTTGGATCTCCTTGCAGTCCAAGGGACTCTCAATAGTCTTTTCCAATACCACAGTTCAAAATTATCAATTCTTCGGCCCTCAGCTTTATTTGTAGTCCAACTCTCACATCTATGCACGACTATTGGAAAAACCATAGCTTTGACTAGACGGACGTTTGTTGGCAAAGTGATGTCTCTGCTTTTTAATATACTGTCTAGGCTGGTCATAAGTTGCTTGCCAAGGAGTAAGCGTCTTTTAATTTCATGGCTGCAGTCACCATCTGCAGTGATTTTGGAGCCCCAAAAAACAAAGTCAGCACTGTTTCCACTGTTTCTCCATCTATTTGCCATGAAGTGGTGGGACCAGATGCCATGATGTTAGTTTTCTGAATGTTGAGCTTTAAGCCAACTTTTTACTCTCCTCTTTCACTTTCATCAAAAAGCTCTTTAGTTCTTCACTTTCTGCCATGAAGGTGGTGTCATCTGAATATCTGAGGTTATTGATATTTCTCCCGGCAGTCTTGATTGCAGCTTGTGCTTCATCCAGCCGAGCATTTCTCATGATGTACTCTGCTTATAAGTTAAATAAGCAGGGTGACAGTATACAGCCTTGACGTACTCCTTTTCCTATTTGGAACCAGTCTGTTGTTCCATGTCCATTTCTAACTGTTGCTTCCTGACCTGCATACAGATTTCTCAAGAGGCAGCTCAGGTGGTCTGGTATTCTCATCTCTTTCAGAATTTTCCACAGTTTATTGTGATCCACACAGTCAAAGGCTTTGGCATAGTCAAGAAAGCAGAAATAGATGTTTTTGTTTAATTCTCTTGCTTTTTTGATAATGCAGTGGATATTGGTAATTTGATCTCTGGTTCCTCTGCCTTTTCTAAAACCAGCTTGAACATCTGGAAGTTCATGGTTCATGTATTGCTGAAGCCTGGCTTGGAGAATTTTGAGCATTATTTTACTAGTGTGTGAGATGAGTGCAATTGTGTGGTAGTTTGAGCAGAGTTTTCCAAATTTGCTGACATTGAGTGCAGCACTTTCACAGCATCATCTTTTAGGATTTGAAATAGCTCAACTGGAATTCCATTGCCTCCACTAGCTTTGTTCATAGTGATGCTTCCTAAGGCCCACTTAACTTCCTCTAACGTTCTTTAAATACCAGAGTTCCCAAAAGATATATATTAAACATAAATTTTGGTAAATAATTTAAAAAAACTATTATGCCTGCTTTCTGTTTAGGGAGAAGACATTGTCTTGGAGAACAGCTGGCTCGGATGGAAATGTTCCTGTTTTTCACAACATTGCTTCAGAGGTTTCATTTGCATTTTCCGCATGAACTGGTTCCAAATCTGAAGCCCAGGTTAGGCATGACATTGCAACCCCAGCCCTACCTCATCTGTGCAGAAAGACGCTGAAAGTACACAGATGTTTTGTGGAACAAGCTGTTTGCCTCACCCCCAAACCTTATTTAATTCCTGTGTTTGCACAGGAATCACAGCATCATAAAGCCAAATGAACAGAGATGTTTCTTTAAAAACAGTACTACCATAAAAATATGCATTAGTGTTAGTCGCTCAGTCATGCCCAACTCTTTGCGACCCCATGGACCTCAGCCCACCAGGTTCCTCTGTCCATGAGATTTTCCAGGCAAGGACCAAGCCAGGGATCGAACCTGGGTCTCCTGCACTGCAGGCAAATTCATTACCGACTGAGCTACAAGGGAAGCTCAATAATATGCATTAGCTATTTCCTTATAAGTCTTATGACTTATAAGGTGGAATTATCTGAGGAAAACAGAGGTACAAATGGCAGCTCTTGCTTAACGTACTAAGAAGGGCCATGAATGTCCTGACCTTTTAACCTCTTATTGAGCACCAGGTACCTGTCATCCATTCTTGACTCCAGCTTGCTCCTTTCTGATCTATTTGCTTCAAATGCCAGTGCCAGCTCCTTCCTAATCAGGTATTGTCATTAACAGATTGTGTTACCACACAGTCCAGTCTGGTTTCATAGCGGACTAAAGAAATTAGAACCCAAATAAGTGAGTTTGGACTACAGAGGTATTTTATTAGATGCAGTGATAGATGACAGAATATATATTTATACAGTATATTTAATATAAAACCTAATAGTTTCAAGTCTTACTTCCTACTATAGATTCATAAGAGTTGTATCATTCTTCCTACATATGAAGAGTCCCTATGATATGTAAGAATGATATGATATTGATAATGATATATAAAAATGTGTTTAAAAATGACAGGTAGCATGACCTGGATGCTTCATGGTATAATAAAGATCCTGTTTCTTCACATCCCTCAAGTTTGCTTTCCAGTTGATACTAGCTTTATCTTAAGGCTGGCTTATGGAAGTACATGTTCTTTGCCCATGTCCTTTCAAGATACTGAGCTTGGATTGTTTTTGGGAGAGTAAGAGAGCTTTTCAGATGTTCCCTTAAAACTGTTCTTTGTGTCCCATAGGTCCTAACTAAGCTATGTGTCCACCCATTAAAACTATGTCTTGGGACTTCCCTGTCATTCCATTGGTTAAGACTCTGTGGTTCCAATGCAAGGAACACAGGTTCGATCCCTGGTCAGGGAACCAAGATCCCACGTGATACCTGGCCAAAAAAACAAAATAAAAACAAAAAAACCTGTCTTGTGAATATGGAAGCAACCCAAGTGCCCAGTAACAAATAGTTAGATTAATAAAATGTGAGATATATATATATATATGCTATTTATTTTCTTTACCTTGCATCTAAGGAAATGTTGTATTTTTCCCTAATAAAGTTAATGCAAACCTGATGAAAATTATTTAAATATGTAGATTCACAACTTGTTAATGTTAGAAGAGGTCTAATCTCACTTGATGTGCTCATTTTATGGCCAAGGAAGTAGGCATTCAGACAGGGAAATGAAAAGCATGACCCTCTTTCGCCCTCATCCATGTACTTTTTTAATCCAAACTGTTTATTGGGATGGTTCCTCATTCATCCTTTTAGTGCTTCCATCTGAAGGAACATCCTTTTGTAAGCCTTGTTTTTCCTGCTGTGGGTGGCAGAGTCTTGCTGACTGTGCCAGAGTCCTAGTTAGCACATGGCTAACAATGGTGGTGATCTTAACAGCATTCTGGGCATTTCATATCCATGAGGTAAGAACTGTAGCTCTGTACCAGGTGCTTCTTTTTATATATTCTCTTTTGAAGAGGGATGAAGGAGCTTCTTTGTAAGATGCACATTCTTGGTCATCAGACCAAGGTCATCAGACCATCTCTTATTCTTTTTACTCACACCCAATAATTTATATTATGCTTTATAGTTCATATGAGTGACTGAACTGACTGAACTTACAGTTCATAAAGTTGTTTTCATACTGTCAACTCTTGACTATTTTCAGCCAATTAACTGGTAAAAATAAAATACTGCAATTTTAGAAAAATATAAATTAACATGAATTTAGTAAGTAATCCATAATGGACAATATTTCTTTTTTGGAACTACATAGTAACAGACTGTCGATCTACTATAGTGAGAATGCCTTCTCTGATCAGTCAGTGGTGAGCTACTAACTTAAAATGTTAGAATTCACTTATGGTTCAAGATGGCAATTGAGCATACTTATTTCTTTACAAATGCCACTGAAATAACCATAAGGATAGAAAAAGGGATAAAGGCATTGATGATGGAGTTGGAGGGATATATTAGTGAATCAGCTACTTCCAGGTTCTAAAAGATGGAATGTAAATAGGATAATATTGAAAGAACCACAGATACGACCATGCTTAGACAAAGCCTGAGGTAGAGATAGGAGCTCATTCTTCACAGCTGATTATGGAAAAAGCAAGTGGCCAAGGAGAGTAGTACGTAAGGACTGCAAGAGTGGAAATAAATCACGTTGATGCTTCTGTCCCCACCCTGCTTTCCCTTCTTGTTTGTGCAGCTATAGAATGTGCTCCCAGTGCTAAAGTAAATGTCTAAATAAATTGAGTACTATGTCTGGGAGCTAGTGGTGCTCCTACATAGGGATTGGAGCTGTTGATTGGCAGCCCCTTAATTTGGTCTGATTTTGGACCTAAAGTTCTACATAACCCAAATGATTAATCAGGTGGGAGGGCAAATTTCAGTCAACCAAGTGATGACTGGGGAAACATCAGCAAAGGGGCTAGTGTTAAGAATCGAATATATTTAACTATAGTACTAAGACTAAGACAAAGATTGGAGTAAGTGCAACAAAATAATATGTAAAAGTTTATACTCTGACAGTGTGGAAATAATGTATCTAACAAAAATAAATGAGAGAAAAAAAGGTGGAAAGTAGAATAAATCTCATTGCTTCATGTATAATAGAAGTCAAAGGATATAATTTGACAAATCAAGTAGTAAATGTGTGAATAAATTTAAGAGTACAAAAGTAAATGGTAGTAATACTGCTTAAAATTGGGTACTGGAGGACATGGAAGAAGAAAATGTCCATGCTAATTTATTATTCTTAGAAGCAGATATTTTCCAAACATGTTATATAAAGGTATAAGCATAAAGATGACCACTAAATCAAAAATACAAGCCTGCAACAAAACAAAACAAGCCTTCCTAAATGTCAGGAGAACTAAAATTAATATTTTAATAAAGAACAGATTATATGAGAGAACTAAATAGGCTTATCTTACCTATTAAAACCATATTCAAATTGGATCACAGAGATAACGATATAGGTATGTTGTATATGAGAGACATCTAAAAAAAAGATAAAAAGCTAAGAATATAAGGATGAGTAAGGTCATACCAGGCAAATGCAAATAGAAAGCATGACTCATGATCTTAATAAAACGAGGTAGAATTCAAGGCAGAAAGCATAAGCAAGATAAAGAAATTCACTCTTTAATCCTAAAGAGTCTGATTCTAGAAGAAGTTATAATAATTATGAATAACTGTTGCACAAAAAAGCAGCATCTTTCATGAAGCAAAAATGGCAAGAGGTACAAGGAAAAATGTATGGATGTATATTAATACTAAGAAACTAATTCACTTCTCTCAACCTAAGACACATCAAGTGGATCTCAAAAAATGAAGATAAAGAAGACCTATACTAAGAATTCCCTGGTTGTCCAGTGGTTAGGACTCCACTCTTCCACTGCAGGGAGCACAGGTTCAATCCTTGTTTGGGGAACTAAGATCCTGTGTGCCCTACAGTGAGGAAAAAAAAAAGTCATCTGTACTACATAATCAGTAAGGTAGAACTGAGGAATACACATCAAATTTTATATCTGATAATAGGGTATGCCATTTTTATACATGTTGATGAAAATTGACCATGCAATGGATCAAAAGTTGAACTTTGAAAAATTTCAGAAGTGTAAATATTACAGATTTCATTATCTGAACATAAGAAAATAAGAATGGGTATTAATAACAGAATAATAAAACCAAAAACCAAAATTGCCTTCATATCTTGAAATTAAAATTGTAAAATAATCATTGGACAAGGGAAATGCAAACAATAATTGGAGACTAGAAAACATGATAAAAAAAATCTGAATCTATGGAATATAGCTGCAGTTGTCTTCAGAAGAAAATTCATGGCCCTATGTACTTTTTAGATGAAAAAATAAATTTTGAGGATGAGCTAGGCATGCTTTTTGTAAATTAGAAAAACAGCAAACCAAAGGAAAGTAGAAGGAAGAAATGACGAATTCTAGATAAACAGGAATTAATGAGTTAGACAATAGAAAATAAGACCAACAGGGTGTATCTTTTTTAAAAAAATCCATATGCTAAATCAGGGGTCAACAATTTTATACTTCACAGGTGAAATTTGTCCCACCATCTGTTTTGTATGACCCCGAGTTAATGGTTTTTACACTTTTACATGCATGGTTAAAAGAATGGCTGAATGAGGGGAATTAGGGTAAATGGATAAATATGTGATAAAGCAATATAGGAAAATGTAAATTCTAGCATCTAGATTATTTAAGGGTATTTCTTCTATAATTCTTTCAACTTTTCTGTTTGAAATTTTTGATAATAAAATATTGGGAGGAACACTACAAACAAAATAATATTTTGTGATAAATGAAAATTTTCTGCATTTCAGATTTAATGTTCATAAAGTTATATCTCTTTCCAGAAAGAGAATTTTAATCATCGTAAGAAATTGATTTGTAGAACTCAGTGCAAAGAAGTTTGAAGACCTGAATGAAATGGATAACCTCCATGAAAACATAATTTACCAAAGTCTAGTTTTCATAAGAGAAAAAGTTGCCAAAGATGACCTTCAGAAAACTATTTGAGCTCTTCTAGAGCATAGAATGGAGAAGGAAATGGCAACCCACTCTAGTATTCTTGCCTGGAGAATTCCATGGACAGAGGAGCCTGGCAAGCTACAGTCTACGGGTTGCACAAGTCAGACACAACTTAGTGACTAGAGAGAGAGAGAGCAGAGAAATGAAAGGGAAATTTTTTTTTTTTTGGCTGCTCCACATAGCATATGGAATCTTAGTTTCCAGGTCGGGGATCAACCTGTGTCCTTTGCATTGGAAGCACGGAGTCTCTGAATCACTGGACCACCAGGGAAGTCCCTTGGATGTCAATTTAAATGTCCTAAATAAGTTATTAAGAAAAGATCTAATAGTACATTAAAAAATTAATACATTCCAATTAAGTTTACTCCAGGAATATATGAATGGTTACAATATTAGAAAATGTTATTATTAATCATTTAAAGAAAAAACTCATATGGACAAGCTCACACATACTGAAAAGACATTTGACAAAATTTAGCATTGAGTGAAATACAAATTGATAGAATGAATACATCAATATATACATATATACACCTCTAGGGGACTTCCCTGGTGGTACAGTGGTTAAGACTCCGAGCTTAATGCAGTGGTGGAGGTTCAATGTCTAGTCAGGAAACTAAGATCCCACATGCTTCATGGTGTGACAAAAAAAAAAAAACCAAACCATATATATATACACCCACACACGCAAACAACATATATATACTCTACAATATATTTTATATATATATAGCAAATAGTATATATAGTATATGCATATATATACTATATATATATAAAGCTATAATGTATATTATATATGTTGTTGTTCAGTTGCCCAGTTGTGTCCAACTCTTTGCAACCCCATGGACTGCAGCATGCCAAGCCTCCCTGTCCCTCATCATGTATTATATATACACATTCCAAAACTGATGTGAAAATATTGGAGGGATTCCCTTAAAGTTACAAACAAGAAAATGAGTCCACTTTCGCCATTCTGTTTTCACGTTGTATTGAGGGTGTTCGCTAGCACGGTAACAACATTAGGTTAAGAGACTTTGAGAGAATAAAACTTTTTATTTGCAGATAATATGACTGGATTCCTATACAATCTATGAAAAGAAATAGAAAGTAAGGTTATTTAATAGAGTAATAGGATATTTGCTGACAAAGGTTCCTATCATCAAAGCTATGATTTTTCCAGTAATCACGTACAGGTGTGAGAGTTGGACCAGAGGGAAGGCTGAGTGCTGAAGAATTGATGCTTTTGAACTGTGGTGTTGGAGAAGACTCTTGAGAGTCCCTTGGACTGCAAGGAGAGCCAACCAGTCAGTCCTAAAGGAGATCAGTCCTGAATATTCTTTGGAAGGACTAATGCTGAAGCTGAGGCTCCAATACTTTGGCCACTTGATGCAAAGAGCTGATTCATTGGAAAAAAACCCTGATGCTGGGAAAGATTGAGGGAAGGAGAAGGGGGCAACAGAGGATGAAATGGATGATATCACCGACTCAAAGTACATGAGTTTGAGCAAACTCCCGGAGATACTGAAGGACCAGGAAGCCTGGTATGCTGCAGTCCATGGGGTCACAAAGAGTCAACACGATATAAGCAGGATATAAGATTTACTAAAATCAATAGCTGTTATATATACAGAAACCATTAGTAGATATATGGAAGAAAAAGTACTATTTTTCAATTTCAAAAAAAAAAATACTGGGAATAAACATAACATAATAAATACTGGAGTGGGTAGCCTTTCCCTTCTCTAGGGGATCTTCCCAACTCAGGGATCAAACCCAGGTCTCCTGCATTGCAGGCAGATTCTTTACCAGCTGAGCCACCAAGGAAGCCTCTTATAAACATAACAAGAACATGCAAAAGATGAGTGGGGAAAACATTAAAACATTCTTGAAGGAGCTGTCAGGGAGTAAGAAATTTTCCTATACATTTCTGCATTCCTCTTGTATATATAAGAATTAAATTGAGAGTAACAAAATCAAACAAAATTTTAAAACAGATGTACATGGGAGGGGTCTCAGAACACTGAGTAACTTGCCAAAATGGCTGAAGCCCTCGGGTTAAATACCTTTCTCAGCTAAAGACAGAAGAGGAGGATCAAGGTGGGAAAAAGTCAGTCCTGGGAGGTTACCAAGAAGAGCACAATAAACACGCAAATGTGATGCAGATTTAAGTCATTCACTTCTCCCAAGAGTTTCTGGAGCTTTGTTCATTTTCTGGTACAGAGACACCCTTACAATTGGAGTTTTCCCAAAAAAGTGTAAACTTCACTGAGGTTTTAGAGATTTCCCCAAGTCTGCCGTTTCTCTGAAAATAATCAGCTTAAAACAGTATGTCACAGAGATAAATTTTAGGGTGGCAAATTCTGCTCCCCTACAGAGCTAAAGAGGAGACTTTGACAATTGAATAAATATGTTCTTGGATAAGAAGACAACACAAAGATGTTGGTTCTCCCTAGGCTAAGGTGTGAATTTAATGAAACCGTGTAGTTTCGTTTGTTTGTTTTTTCCCCATATAACTAGACAAGCTGTTTCTAAAATTCACATAAAAAGATAAAAGAATAGCCACAAACAATACCAGTGTAGGGGTTTTACCCCATCAGGTTTTGAAATATACTTTGAGTTTGGCTAATTAAAATAGTTGTCATGGCATGGATAGAGTTGAAAAGAAACAAAGAAATTCAAGTACATAAAAGAATTTCAAGTCAGTGGAGTAAAGATGGACTTTTTAGTAAATGGAACTACTACTTTTAGTCATTTGGTAACCAGTTAAAACATTTGAACCCATATCCCATGGCATATACTTGATATTACTACTATAGACTGAAAAAAATGCACAGTCTAAATGTTGAGGATTGTGCTTTTTGTGGGATATTACTGAGGATTTAAGCCTTAGATACAGCCTCTTGGAGATAAGGGAGAAGGCAGGATATATTGGAGTTTTTGCAAAAAGCAAGCAAACAGAAACTCAGTGGTCGAACATCGAAATATTACTGCTAGTTAAGGAAAAACCAGACTTCTAAAGTTAATGAGTTCAGCACTTTTCTGTGTATGGATAGATGGACGTCTGGACTTATTTAAACTCTTCCTTTGACATGCACCTTAACTGTCTATAGCCAGTATCTTGTTTTTTCTCCATTCAGGGTGTGCACAGTGGTGGCGGGTGGGGGTGGGGGGTGGAGGTAGCTGCTGCAATGGCTGAAGGCTGAATGGCTGTTGCCTCCTTTGTTTACATTCTGTAAACTCTTTTTTTGTTCTGTTTAATATGATTTATCCTGGTGATCTCTCCATATTGCTACATATAAAACTTGTTTATTCTTTATATAGTGTTACATATTCTATTGCAGGATGTACTATAGAAACATAAAACACAACATAAAAACAACAACATAAATCCACTACAAGGCAAACAATAGTATAAGTGGAAACAAGCTGGGAAGAAATAGGCAAATCTTATTGCCAACAAATGGCTAATCTCCCTAATATAAGAACACTGAAGGAAAAGTTTCAATAATGCATTAGAAAACATTGGTCAGAAAGAAAGAAAAGAAAGAAAGTGAAGTTGCCCAGTCGTGTCCAACCCCATGGACCCTACCAGGTTCCTCCGTCCATGAGATTTTCCAGGCACGAATACTGGAGTGGGTTGCCATTTCCTTCTCCGGGAGATCTTCCCTACCCAGGGATTGAACCCAGGTCTCCTGCATTGTAGGCAGACACCTACTGTCTGAGCCACCAGAGAAGCATTGGTCAAAGGGCCAGGTATGACAGTTCACATAACATACACCACATTGTAAACATCTAAAAAGATAACCTCACTCAAAAAAAGAAATGCAAATGTAAACTTGACTAAGATGACATATCTCATCTATCATATAGCAAAAATCATAGAACTGTTAGGGGAAACACACTGACTGAAACTGCCCAACTGGCCAGCCACCATGGTAACCATTTGCTTGAGTTTTATGACAGGAGGTCCTGGTAAGGATCATGGAATTAACAAGTCACCAAAACCCGGAAGAACTCAGGAAAGGTCAAAAGGAGATGTCTCATGTCCGACCACCTCCCAGAATTCTCACTCTCATTCATCTTGGCTGAGCAATGCCTGTGCCACCAGGAAGGACCCTGAATCAGAATAATTGGCCAAAGACAATCTGGAAACTAATCCCATTGTCATAAAACCTGATGCTGTGAGCCATGTGGCAGAGCAGCTCTTCTGGGTTCCCTTATGCATCTGCTCTCCACCTGGGCACCCTTTCCCAATAAAATCTCTTGCTTTGTCAGTGCATGTGTCTCCTTGGACAATGCATTTATGAGTGCCCACTCTCGGGCCCTGGAAGGGATCCCCCTTCCTGCAATAGAACTCGACAATAATCACTATTGAGAAGGTAGTGCTGAAACATGCCCTTTCATACGTGGGTGATGAAACTACAAATTCACACACATTTTCCTCTGGAAGGGAATTTGGCATTATCTATCAAATAATAGATGTATTTTGCTTTAGAACAGCTCTAATTCTTAGAATCTCTCCTGCAGATATACTTGAACACTTAAGAAGAGACATAAGTGCCAGGTTATTCACTGATGTGTTATTTCTAATAGCAAAAGGGAACAAAAAAGGTCAATGTAACAATACATATCTATCAATAGAGGAATAATACATCCTGTAATAGGATATACTATTATAGTGGTAATAACTTTATAGTCAGGAAGTTTTCTTAGTAGTGATCTGGAGAAAGCTCCAGGATAAATAACATTAAAAAAAACAAGGAACACCAACATACAGAACGTGGTAGCCAACCTCCAAAAATACCCTCA